>NW_028135641.1:0-233136 GCF_964662115.1 Mustela nivalis
GGAAGGATGTAGGTCAGGTAGAGAAATGGAGGGTGGTCTAGGCAACAGGAACAGGAAAGTAGGCCCCTAAGCTGGTTGATTCCAGAGAGGACAATTGCATTGTTGTTGGTTTTGTTTAGAAGTTTTTATTTATTTTTTCATTTCCTTTCAGTGTTCCAAAATTCATTGTTTATGTACCACACCCGGTGCTTCATGCAATACGTAGCCTCCATAATACCCACCGCCAGGCTCACCCAGTGTTTTTAAAAAGCATGTAATTTCCTTATTTGAGAGAGAGTGCTTGAGAGAGCAGGAGTGGTGGCCAGGGGGAGGGTGGGTGAGAAGGACAAGCAGAGTCACCACTGAGCAGGGAGCTCGACATGGGACCTATCCGAGGACCCTGGGATCCTGACCTGAGCCAGAGATTGAACTTAAACAAATGAGCCTCCCAGGTATCACTTGAAATAATTAAAAAAAAATTTGCTGCACTTAACATGCAGCATGTATTAGTTTCATGTCAAATGTTGGTGTTGATTTTTATGTCTTCTTTTTTAAGATCTTCTTTCCTCCTTTCTTTCTTTCTTTCTTTCTTTCTTTCTTTCTTTTTCTCTTTCTTTCTTTGCTTATTGTGTATAAGAAGGTTGCTGGGCATTGGGAGAGGGAGAAAGAAGGCAGATAGAAAGAAAGAGTAAGAGAAGGAAAGGAAGAAGGAAGGAAGGAGGGAAGGGAGGATGGAAGGAAAAAAAGAAAGGGAGAAAGAGAAGGGAGAGAGGGAGGAAGAGAGAAAATGAAAAGCTAAGAATGGAAGGAAGGAGGAAGGGAGAGGGGAAGTATGGTGGAAGGGAGAAACAGAAAGAAAAGGACAGAAAGAGAGAGAGAGAGAAAGAGAAAGAAAGAGAGAAAGAAGAAAGAGGAAGTACCCAGGTCAGTTTTCCTTGTGAACATCTAGTGAAGATCCTGTTCGGACAACCCGGAAGCTAGTGAGCCCTGGGAAGGCCCCTCTCTGGCATGCGCTCCAGAGGGTGTATCTGATGTGTGTAGAACTATTTAAGGAACCAAATTTAGAATCCATTGATTAATACGGCCGCATTTCCTAGAAGTGGTCACATCAGCTGTGCAAGCATGGCCATGGGAAATCACCCCCAAAGAGCTCCATGGTGTGCACCTGGGTGGCTCAGTGGTTAAGTGTCTGCTTTTGGTTCAGGTCAGGATCTCAGGGTCCTGGGATCGAGCCCCACATCAGCCTCCCTGCTTAGTGGAATGCCTGCTTCTCCTTCTGCCATGCCTCCTGCTTGTGTTCCCTCTCTCGCTGTGTGTCTTTTTCTGTCAAATACATAAACAAAAGTTAAAAGAAGAAAACTCAGAGATAATACATTCTTGTCTGGGTCAGAGCGTGTCATCCTGTGGGAAGCAGGTTCCTGCAGTTAGTGTTGCCGGGATCTCAGGTGCTTTGCTGGTACCTCAGAATTTGACCCTTGAAAATGTGAGTAAACTTGATATTGCGTATGATTTATGATTTGGGGGACCGGTTTAGGAATACACCCCTTTATGTCATTCCCATATTTGTTGGATGTGTTCTTATGGAATGCTCTGAAGTTCTTGCAGTAATTTGCATCGGCCACAGTTAAAGCAGGATAATGTGTGCACAGAGTGACTGGTGGATCATGGATTTTGGGGCCGTGATGGCCAAATCTGTTGCTGAGGTAGCTTCCAAAACCATGTATCATGCCTTTGCATGTGCCTATTTGCAACTGGAAAAGCCCCAAGGCATATTGGCCTGCTCCTTTGTGGACCTTGCCATCAATTCCCTGGAGGTTCAGGAGCATAAGAGCTCTCAATCTCTTCTTTAAGTTTTGATTTATGTAGTTGACAGTGACAGAGAGAGAGAGAATTGAAGGAGGGGAGCAGCAAGGGAGAGGGAGAAGCAGGCTCCGTGCTGAGCAGGGAGCACAATGCAGGGCTCGATCCCAGGACCCAGGGGTCATGATGTCAGCTGAGGCCAGACGCTTAACTGACTGAGCCGCACAGGCACCCCCTCAGCTCTTACTAAATCCCAAACCTCATCTTTCGTAACTCAGTATCTTGTTTGGTACAATTTCCACAGGCAGGGTCTGCAACTCAGGGGCACTTCTTGGAAAGCAGCAGAGGGAACAGGGTCTGGTGCTCTCACAGGAGAAAGGACTCCTAATCAGCAGACAGATCTGTCACCTGAAAATAAGGCAGAGCGCGCACAGATGTGAGAACCACCAGATAAGGAGATGAAACCATTTATTTTAATAGTTTTCCATCACTTGAAAATGAAAAATAGATCAATGGAAAATATGAACAAGGCCCTATGTATCTTTAAGAGAGGAAAACGACGATGTGTGAAAGGCAGTGTACTGCAAGCGATTGACAGCATTAGAAGATGCAGAGTAAGACTATTGATAGGACCGTATTGACTCTGTAGGTCTCTCTGTAGTATTGCAGTAGGAACTACAGTAAATCATCCATACATGCACACAGGGGCTTTTCCCATGAGGTCTTTACTCGCCTACAGCAGTGTTTTATACTTTTCAGCAAACAAGTCTTACTTCTCCTACAATGAACTGATGCCTGAATATTTTACTGTTTTTGGTGCTACTGTAAGTGGCATTGCTTTCTTAATTTCCTGCTCAGTTTGTTCCGTGGTTGTGCATAGAAACACAAGTGGTTTTTGTATAGCTGCTACCCTGCAACCTTATGGAATGTGTGTATGGACTCTAATATGCTTGTGTGTGGATGCTTTGAAAATTTTCTGTATTTAAGCATGTCCTTTGTAAGTAGAGATGCAGGTTGACCCTTGAAGAATTGCAGGGTTAAGGGTGCTGACCCTCAAAGAGAAAAGCTCTGTGTTTAAGTTTTGACATGCCATGACTGAGGTAGTAAGAGTCACCTCTTACTACCTTACTGAAGACGTAAGGAGATGATTACGTGCTCTTGTGCAAGTCTGTGGACTCTAGACTGTATCCATCAAACAAAGTCAGCAAGAGGAAAGAAATGTTATAAGGACAATCATAAGGAAGAGAACACATTTTTAGAGTAGTATGCTTAGTTGAAAAAAAATGCACCTGTACGTGCACCTGTACTTGCGGTTCCAACCTGCGGTGTAAAAGGTCAACTGTGGTTTTGTTCCTTCCTTCCCACAAGTCTTTTTTCTCACTTTCCATTTTGAAAGATTTTCTGGCCGAGTCTAGAATTCTGTCCCTCTGCCTGGGGACACGCCTGCATTTTGCCCGCAGGGAAGAGCAGCGACAGATGCGAGGTCCCCTCAGGCCTGGAGTCTTGGATCAGCACTCATAGGGATAGAAAGAGTAGCGGGAGCCCTTGCTCTTTGCACACCGACTCCTACTGGAAGGAACGCAGTGTCCCCAGAGGCCCCTGTACAGAATGCTCAGGGCTTTGGAGCTGCCCCAAGCAAGAGGCCAGAGGCCATCTCTCCCTCTCACTTTCCCAACTTCTCTTCTCTCTTGCCTTCCACACTCCATGTTGCCAACTCATCCCCCCCATCCTCCTGCTCCTTGTCAGCATTCCAAGGACATGCCTCTCCCTGCCACCAGCATCCCAGGCTGAGGCTGTGGAGCTCTTCTGGGTGGGGAGCTCAGTGCTGTTCCAAGACTTGCCCTCTCGCTGTTTCTCCCATGCTTGCTTGAATCTAAATCAGCTGCCTGTCCCAGACTTCTAAACGTTTTTGCCAACAAGAAAATAGTGGATGGGCATCTGGGTGGCTCAGTGGGTTAAGCCTCTGCCTTCGGCTCAGGTCATGATGTCCGGGTCCTGGGATCGAGTACCACATCAGGCTCTGTGCTCGGCAGGGAGCCTACTTCCTCCTCCTCTCTCTCTCTCTCTCTGCCTGCCTCTCTGCCTACTTGTGATCTCTGTCTCTCAAATAAACAAATAAAATCTTTTAAAAAAAGAAGAGTAAAAAGAAAATAGTGGAGGTTGTGTGTGTGCTTGTGCGTGTGTCTGCGTGTTGCCTTGGAAATCATAAGGTGCTGGATCAGGAATCTGGAGTTCCTCCCTCAGGAATGGATAGGGGAATGATCTTGGTCCTTGCAGATCAAGAGCCATTCTGAGCCCTGAGAGAATTCTAAATGTTGGCTGACACTTCCCAAGATCAACCCAGACGGCCTATACTTTGGGCATTTGTTGGGGTTCCTGTGTGTGGTCAGAAGTCCCCTGGCCAACCAAAGGTGGCACACTAAGTACAGAAGTAGACCAAGAAGGAGAATATTCCCTGGAAGACCACATTACTCTCCTCCCTTACGGCAGTCTCTCTCTGAAAATGGGAAGGGGCACTCAAAAGACCTTGCATTCAGTAGAGGATGGGGAGAAAAAAGTGTATCGTTGGGGTAACAGTTCAAGTTACTGTATCCTTAGACTCTATGTGAGGCCATGTGGAAACGCTACTGAACAGTTTCGTGGGCTATGCCCAAGGGTAGGAGGGGTTAATGGAGACTGCGCTTACACAACTCAGTGTAATTGAGCACCGTAATATCTTTTCCTCTTCACATGGTTTTTCTTCCATTTTGTCTGAGGCCAGGCATGAATCTAAACATATGTGTAAGAAGTTCATATCAGAAAAGGTGTACAAAGCCCACAAGCCTTAATTGGGCGGTACTATATCCTCATGGTGCTCTAGGCGGTCTTCAGACTGTACGTAGCCACATCATGGCTGACTGTGAATGCAGTCCCTTTCTGGGTATGTGTGTTCTTGGTGTAGGCTCTCCCCCGCCCCAGCCCACAGGTTAAGCGGTCCCTCTGAGCTGGGTGTGTCTCTGGGGGAAGCATGTTGTTCCAGTAGGTAAGAAGGGGAAATGGGGGGATGGGGATCCAGCAACAAGAAAGCATGCTCATAAGTGGGTGGGTTGTAGAAAGAAAGGAGCATGCTATTTCCTCTAACAATATGCATAGCTCTCTGTCAGAAATCTGGCCCTGATGAAAGAGCAATGCTGGGAGAAACCGGTGTACCCTTTGTCAGGAAATACTTGAATTCCTGCTGATCTATCCGCTGTGCCTAAAAACTCCCCCTAGACAACTTGGGGAAGAGAGGAGAAACTGTGTTCCTTTTAGGTGTTATGATTTCCCTTCAGCGGGGTTGGCCAGGGAAAGAAATCTATTCAGGGTGAGAATCTGGGAGAAGATACTTTCAAACGATATATCCGATGAAGGGCTAGTATCCATAATCTAGAAAGAACTTATCAAACTCAACAGCCAAAGGACAAATAATCCCATCAAGGAATGGGCAGAGGATGTGAACAGACTTTTCTCAAAGTGGACATCCAGATGGCCATCAGGCACATGCTTAAGGGCTCCACGTCACTCAGCATCAGGGAAACTCAAATCCAAGCCAGAATGTGATCCACCTCACACCAGTCAGAATGGCTAAAAAAGAAACAAGTCAGGAAATGATGGATGCTGGCCAGGATGTGGAGAACGGGGCACCCTCCCACGGGTTTGGTGAGAATGCAATCTGGTGCAGCCACTCTGGAAAACAGCATGAAGGTTCTTCAAAAAGTTGAAAATAGAGCTACCCTGTGACCTAGCAATCACACTCCTGGGTATTCACCCTAAAGATAAAAATGTCGTGATCTCAAGGGGCATGTGCACCTGAATGTTTATAGCAGCAGTCCTCACAATAGTGAAACTAGGAAAGAACCTTGATGCCCATCAACAGATGAATGGAAGAGGAAGAGTTGGTATTTGTATGTATATTTGTGTATACACACACACACACATACACAACACACACACACACACACACACATACACATACCCGCACCATGGAATACTATGCAGCCATCAAAAGAAATGAAATCTTGCCATTTGCCAGGACATGGATGGAACTAGACGGTATTATTTTGAGCAAAATAAGTCAGTCAGAGAACGACAGTTATTATATGATCTCCCTGATAGAAGGTTCTTGAGAGGCAGTGTGGGTGGGTTTGGGGAGTAGGGAAGGAAAGAATGAAACAAGATGGGATCAGGAGGGAGTCCAACCATAAGAGACTCTTAATCTCACAAAAGAAACTGAGGGTTGCAGGGATGAGGGTTGGAGGGAGAGGGTGGTTGGGTGATGGACATAGGGGAGGGCATGTGCCATAGTGAGTGCTGTGAAGTCTGTAAACCTGGCGATCAGAGACCTGTATCTCTGGGACTAATAGTACATTGTATGTTAAAAAAAAATAAAAAATAAAAAATAAATATTAAAAATGGATAAAGGACCTGAATGGATATCTTTCCACACGATCATGGAAATGCAAGTCAAAACCACAGTGAAATATTATTATGTCACAGTTAATATTGCTACTATAGGAGAGAAAAAAGAAAACCAGTGTTGGCAAGGTTATGGGGACCATGGAACCCTTGTGCACTGGTAGAAAGGTAAACTGATACAGCCATTTTTTTTTCTCAAAAAAGAATGAAACTATAATTACCCTGTGATGCAGCAATCCCAGTTTGGGGTGTATATCCAAAGGAAATGAAACAGGATTTCAAAGAGACATCTGCACCCCATGTTCACTTCAGCATTGTGCACTGTTGCCAAGACACTGAAACAACCTAAGTGTTGCATGGGTGAAGATTATGTGGGTCATGGACATGAAAAGTCTAGCGAAAAGAATATAGTCAATGATATTGTAATACCACGGTATAGTGAGAGATGATGATTACACTTACTGTGTAATACTGAGTAGTGTATGTAATTGTCAAATAACTGTGCCGTACACCTGAAACTAATATAAGATTGTATGTGCATTATACGTTAATGTTAGAGAAAATGTGAATGTTATTTGGTTATGGAAAAGAAGGAAATTCTGCTATTTGTGTCAACATGGATGTAACTGCAGGACATTATATTCAGTGAAAAAAGTCAGAAAGAGAAAGACAAATACTGAGTGCTATCATCTATCCATGGACTTAATAAAAATAAAGAAGTCAACTCACAGAAACAAATAGTAGGATGATGGTTACCAGTGGCTGGGACGTGGGGCACATGGAGAGATATTGGTGTAAGGAGAAGAACATTCAGTTATAAGATGAATAAGTTATGAGGGTCTAAGGTATAGCATGGTGACTGTAGTTATAATAATGTATTATGCTCTCGAAACTTGCTAAGGAAATAGATCTTAAGCTTGCTTACCAAAAAAAAAAAAAAAAAAAAAAAGGGAAGAAAGAAAAATTTTCAGGTGATTGTGAGGTGATGTGCTCATTAATTTGCTTGCAGTAATCATTTTATAAGGAATATGTACTATAAGTCATCAGATTGTACACTTTCAATATATGTAGTTTTATGTGCTTATTATACCTGAAAAAATCTGGGAAAAATATTTGCAATGGTAAATACGAGGTTATGAGAATTTTGCCACCCTTCACTATAACTAATAAAAGTAATGCTTCTAGTTGGTAAAGCATGCAAGCAACCGACCAGACAGGTGCAATAGGCGGAGCCCTCCCTTGTTACCTTTTCCCTTCTCCAAGCACTCCTCCAGGCCCACAGCTTGCCCCGCCCATCGCACCCTCCTGGCCAATAGCCAGCCGGCGGCCAGGCCGGAAGTGATGTGGACAGCCGCCAAGGTTTGGGCCTCCTGTGGCTTCTGAGGCCTCACTGGGAGCGGGGCGTGGAAAACTAGCTCTAGAAAATGAAAGCTGTAATAGTAGGAAGAAGAACAACGACCGAAAGCCTGGTGGAATAACGCGAAGGGTAGAAGCTGGGAATCAGAGCCCAAATTGTAAGAGAACAAATGGAGAAGACAGATAGCGCCCGAAGGTGTGTGTGGTAGGTCCAGGTGTGAGGAAGACGGTTTGCAGCGGCACAAGAGATGGGATGCAGGTGTCCCGCTCAGCAGGGGGACGGCGTGGGGACCAGCACCCCACGGGGTCGTGGGAAGAGGGAGGGAGCGAAGGGAGGGCCTGAAAGGAGACCCCAAGAGCCCGCGGAGTCCTGGATGCCTTGGCGGCGCCAGGCGCCATGAACCCTGGGAGCTCGGCCTTTGGCCCCGATTCCTGAGGAATGCAGTGGGGGCCCCATACAGTTCAATAGGGCGGGGTGGTGAGCTCTTGAGACTGACTGATCCCTGAAGCAAATATAGCGTTTCCTTCTGCAGCCTGTCCTCTTGCCGCCCACTCAAGCTCCCGGTTCTATGATAGCACGTGGCTGTCGTTTGCCTGATTTGATTTTTGAGCTCAGTGTCTGCTGAGCTGATGCACTTAGGCAAGGAGGAGGAGTCCAGCGTGGCAGCTTGGGGCTAGAGACGGCAGAGAGCACCAGTGCCTGCCTCTGGTTGGGTCATCAGAGAGCTCACTCTTCTTTTATGGGGAGGGCTGGAGCTCTCAGCCCAGCTGGGAGCTAATCCCAGGCCTTCTTAAGCTATACTGTGCTACACGTTCTCTCTTAGCTAGCTTCTTTCCTAACTTATCCTCAGTGGCTATTTTGTTTTTATTCTTCTGTCATGTTTAAAAGATTTTCTTCATTTACTTGAGGCAGAGAGCGAGACGGAGCCCCAGAGCAAGCCTGCAAACAGCGGGCATAGGCCAAGGGCAAGGGCAAGGGAGAGAATCTGAAGAGGTCCTTTCACTGGGCCCTGTGGGGACCCCGAGATCATGACCTGAACAGAACCATGAGTAGGAGGCTTAACTGGATCAGCCTGCAGGGGCTGCATATTTTTAAACATTTTGTCAAGATTTTACGTTGAAGTGATCTCTGTACCCAACGTGTGGCTCCAGCTCTCAACCCTGAGATCCAGAGCAGTCTCTGTGTCAGCCAGGGCTGGGGAAATCTGCCTGAACACCGAGGTTCATGTTCGTTACTAATGGCATGGGTAGAAAGGGTCTTTTTATTATTTCATTTTATTTAAATGTATATTATATTATTTATTTTATTTTATCTCAATTTTATTACTTTTATTTTATTTCAATTTTAATTTGTTTCTGTTTTAGGATTAAAACAACTTCTGTGTTTCCAGAGCCTGGGCATCCCATAGACAGTATCACCTTTATTGCTGATGCTGGGTTTTGAGAGCTGTTCATTCCTGGGACGTGGGTGTTCATTCCTTTCTGTTGAATTTCCAGGAACACATTTCTCATTGACCTCGCTAGCTTTTTTATTCCTTGCGGACAGAAAGTGACACACCCAGTGTGTACACACTCAGAGGCCGTTTCCTAGGATCTGGAGTTTGGGGAGGTGATGTGGGGGGAGCCTGGAAAAGAGGCGGGGTTTGATCTCTACTGAACACTATTAGCACTGGCAATTCTATGATTGTAGTCAAGACGTCATAGTCATTTTCCTAGGAAGAGAGACGGTGTTTGGTTTGTGGGTTGCGTTGTGACCTTGTTTTTGTCTGTCCTGAGCAATATTGTCAGATGGCCTTGTTTTGTCTTGTTTTATCAAGGTCTCCAAGCAGCTTTGTCGGAGGTTGATATTCTGCAAGCATGATTATTTACTTACAAGCATGAGAAAATACAGAAAATACAGGCTGGGAGTGTCCGTTGCGGGGTGAGAGGCTGGCCTTGTTCGTTGTCTCTAGAAATCCCTAAAGCAGAAGAAAAAAAGAGAGAGCTCGGATCTTAACAGTTGTAGCTGTAGCTGCAAACCTGATGGGAAAGTATGACTTTGGCTGTGTCTTGAGATTCCTGTGTCTCAGTTTCTCGATTCACAATGGCTCAAAGGGACTTGTTCCTGCATGGGTTGTCCCAGGTGTGAAATCGACAGGGGAGGAAGGTTGATAAGAGCCAGAGGCCCGGATGGTGGTACACAGCGCTTTCGTGGATTCCCACCCCTCCGGGGCTATCGGGTCAAGAACGGCAGGCACAGGCATGTGCTCTCCTGTCCAGCCTGGGTCCTCCAATCACCTATGGCTTTGTTATATTTACATGGTGGTTTCAGTCCCCCAGTGGGGTCAGATTGCAATGACAGGTCCAGGAAGAACTGGGTTAGGGCCCGGCCTGCCCTTACTGACCAGTAGGTTGAGTTCCTTAGATGACTGGAGACAACGTCAGCTGAGACCACCTTAGCTATGACCCATACTCTGTGAGACAGGAAAAGAAAAGACACTGCTCAGCCCGATGCATTTGCCATCTCGAGGCCTTCCTGCTCTCCCATCTTGAGGGTGTACTTACTGTAGATCACCCGGATTGTAAGCCAACTGAGTATAACCTGTAGGGGTGTAGAATTGTGACAAAAGCATATTCCAGGGGAAATTCCTTCTGGCCATTTTTGTTTTCAGGGTGGAATCTCGATTGACCAGTGTCCCCTGATATTCAGAGGTGGGTTTCTGGAGGGGGAGTGAGGAGCCTGGACAGGGGAGTTTGCAGCCAAGGCCTGGCTGGGGGCTCTGCTGCTGTCAGCTGGTGGGGGAAATTCTCCTAATTTCTGTGGGCCTCAGTTTCCCCATGTGTAAATTACAGTTGATATTCAAATTCTCCCAAGTCCCTTCCTGCTCCAGTGTCTGCACGTGCACGAGGGACTGAGGTGCCTGTTATGGAGTCCTGGGGACTGGAGCCGGGACCTGACTTGGTCCCTTCTCTGTGTGTCTCCCACAGGAGCCTGGGCTGAGTCCACACTGAAGACAGAGAATGGAGAGAGGAGCTGGAAGACAGGATATCAGCAAGTCTGGAAGACGAGAATATCGCAAAGAAGAACAAGGCCATGGTGGTGCAGGTGGTTGCCCGAGGAGGGAAGAATAAGCCCAGGCGGAGTCCAGAAAACTGAAGGGAAACCGAGGAATGCATGAGGCAGCATGAGCTGAGGGGGATGACTCGGAGAGTCACACAGTCCACAGTGAGCCCGTGCCCCTGGGGCGGGGCCCCACAGGATGGATCGGGATTCGCTTGTACTGCTGGAGAACTGTACCAGTTCCCAGAGGAGGAGGAGGTGCCCACGAGCTTCACCCTTGGAGCCGCCCTTACGGTGGATGTTTCCAGGTAAGTGTGGGCCTAGGGGGATCAGGGGCATTTGAATTAGAGTTGCAGAGGTCCACCTTTCCTGCAGACTATTGTTGTAAGGTCAGAAACGACCACAGTAGGGGGCTCTTGCCTCTGAGACAGTGATACCAATAATATTCTTTGGAATGTATTGTGGTAAAGGGCTTTATGCACTATATATTTTGTCCATATATATGTTCAGGGTCTCATTTTTCCTTAGTCTTAGTCCTTAGTGTTAAGAGCGTGGAATTCTGACATCAAGAGGATTTCACTGGGGAGGTCAAGCAGTGAGTGGGAGAATGCAAACAAGATCTTGTAGCATGTGGGTGTCTCAGTTCCTTGAGAGTCTGCCTTCTGCTCATGTCCTAATCCCAGGTCCCCGGGATCAAGTCTCATGGTGAGGGGGCGGGACAGGGGGCTCCCTGCTCAGCAAAAGGGCGCAGGGGTAGGCCAAGCACTCGAATCCTAATGACAGGGTGGGCCTTTGAGAAGACTCCAAGAGGGCAGTCCCTTCTTCATCAGAGCGCACCGCAAGGGCATGTCACGGGACATCGAGCGTGTTGCGGCTCCTCTTTAAGGAAGGGGATTTGTTGCCTTCTGGGAGAAAGCAGAGAGCATTCCTGCAGGACATTCGGTCTAGGACTGCAGTTGAGATTCGAGATTTTCGACCACTTCTGTTGGATCGGGGAAGGGATCTTTCTGAGAGCTTCCGCAGTGCTTGGCTTGGTCCTTGGAGCCGTGAATACAGAGGTCAATACAACATCATTGCAACTGTCACAGGGCTTTCTGTCGAGTAAGCAGAAGTGATGAGAAGCGGGGGTGGGGTGAGTTCCTGGGAGGAAGTGGCCAGTGCTGTCTGGGGCATGATGTCAGTGGTTGTTCCAGTCTCTCACGGTGTTTTTGACCTACCTTGGCCCCGGGACCCTAGACTGGGACCAGATTTCCGCTCCTTGGGATACTGCCTGCCAACACCTGGGTTCCAAGGTGGCCCAAAGCAGCCGACACTTCCCAGGTCTCCGGAGGAAACTGCTGGTATCAGTACCTCCCGCCTCTGACTTGGCCAGCTGGAGAAATCGAGGCAAGTTCACAAAGTCTAATAGGGGTGTCCTTGTCCTAACGATCAGTGATGTTGTGCCTTTGTGTCTGAGAACTTCCGTGCTTTCCAGACTTCAGTATTCTCTCTCCATATAAAAATCCTGTAAATAGGGGCGCCCGGGTGGCTCAGTCGTTGAGCCTCTGCCTTCAGTTCAGGTCTTGATCCCAGGTTCCTGGGATGGAACCCCACCTCGGGCTCCCTCCTCAGTGGGGAGCCTGCTTCCCCCTCACCCACTGGCCGGGCTTGTGTTCCCTCTGTCACTCTGTCTCTCTCTGACAAATAATGTAATTGAAGGCTTCCAGAAATGTGCATAGTGGCCATATTGTAGATCAAGTAACTAAAAACAACAGAGAGGCCTGGAAACGATTGCTGGGGTAAATTAAAGGCAATCTAAATGAATAGAAAGACATCTATCCCATGCATAGATTAGGAGACTCCAGGTGATTGGAATACCAAATGAGTTTCATTCGGACTCACATGGGAGAAGACACATTGGGGGCAAATGTGCAAGCTAATCCTAAAAATGTATATGCACATCGAGGTACTGAGACTAGCAAGATGGCCATGAAGCCTTAAACTGGAGAAATCCACTCCATGTCAAAGCTCATCATGAAGCTATGGTCATTAAAGCACTACGTTATGGTATAAGGAATCACAATGTATATATATATAGGAACAAGAGGGACTATTGAGTACAAAATTTCCCCATACACATATACAATGTTTAAACTTTTTTTTGGATTATTTCTAAGTCATCTCTACATCCAACATGGGGTGCAAACCCACAACTCTGCAGACAAAGGTCGCTTGCTGCACCTATTGAGCCACCCAGGAACCCTGGGTGTTTGTTTGATTTTTTTTTAAATTATTTATTTATTTTCAGAAAAACAGTTTTCATTATTTTTTCACCACACCCAGTGCTCCATGCAATCCGTGCCCTCTATAATACCCACCACCTGGTACCCCCACGCCCCCGCCACTTCAAACCCCTCAGATTGTTTTTCAGAGTCCATAGTCTCTCATGATTCACCTCCCCTTCCAGTTTAGCCCAACTCCCTTCTCCTCTCTAACACCCCTTGTCCTCCATGATATTTGTTATGCTCCACAAATAAGTGAAACCATATGATAATTGACTCTCTCTGCTTGCCTTATTTCACTCAGCATAATCTCTTCCAGTCCCGTCCATGTTGCTACAAAAGTTGGGTATTCATCCTTTCTGACGGCGGCATAATACTCCATAGTTTATATGGACCCCATCTGCCTTATACATTCGTCCGCCGGAGGGCATCTTGGTTCTTTCCATAGTTTGGCGACCGTGGCCATTGCTGCTATAAACATTGTGGTACAGATGGCCCTTCTTTTCACGACATCTGTATCTTTGGGGTAAATACCCAGGAGTGCAATGGCAGGGTCATAGGGAAGTTCTATTTTTAATTTCTTGAGGAATCTCCACACTGTTCTCCAAGGAGGCTGCACCAACTTGCATTCCCACCAACAGTGGAAGAGGGTTCCCCTTTCTCCACATCCCCTCCAACACATGTTGTTTCCTGTTTTGTTAATTTTGGCCATTCTAACTGGTGTAAGGTGATATCTCAATGTGGTTTTAACTTGAATCTCCCCGAGGGCTAGTGATGATGAACATTTTTTAATGAGTCTGATAGCCATTTGTATGTCTTGATTGGAGAAGTGTCTGTTCATATCTTCTGCCCATTTTTTGATATGTTTGCCTGTTTCGTGTGTGTTGAGTTTGAGGAGTTCATTATAGATCCTAGATATCAACCTTTTGTCTGTACTGTCATTTGCAAATATCGTCTCCCATTTCGTGGGTTGCCTCTTTGATGTTTTGACTGTTTCCTTTGCTGTGCAGAAGCTTTTGATTTTTTTAAAATAAAGTCATTGGTACACTTGACGAGGATAACCAAAGACTTTTACTAAAAGTAACTGGAATGAATGAACATCTACTTAATACTATGTTAACATTAAAACCTACTTAGCACTATATATCGATGGTAGTTGAAGAAGTAAAAGTAAATGTTTTTTTTGTTAAAGATTTTATTATTTATTTGTTGGAGATAAAGAGAGAGAGAGCAAGCAATCACAGGCAGGGAGAGATGCAGGCAGAGGGAGAAGCAGGCTTCCCCCCTGAGCGGGGAGCCCGATATGTGACTCGATCCCAGGACCCTGGGCTCATGACCAGAGGCCACGTCAGATACCCAACTGCCTGAGCCACCCAGGTGCCCCAAAGTATAATTTTCAAGCACAGGGTCTCACGTCAGTAGCCAGTGTTGACAACATGATGCTCTTAGCCCGTTGTGATGGAATTTTTCCCGGAGGTTTCGGGCAGGAATGAGGTCTAGGTAAAGGAAGCACCTTTGCAGAAAGGTATAGGCACGAATTGGCAAATGGGGGCGTGGGGTTTGGCGTAGAAGAGGACTCTCCCTGAGACCTGCCTCCAGCCCCCATAACAAGGGGTTCCGGGGCCAGTCACAGGGGAACTGGGTCCTCCGTGTGCCTTTGTTTCTTCATTTGTGAACCAGGAAAAAGGAAAGCTCCCATGAACAAGTGGACTGTGAAGACTAGAAGTGCTAATATGTAGGAAATCATGCGTCTCAAGAACTCTAAGGGACGTCCATGATCTCAGGGAGTTTCCAAACTGACTAAACACCGGACTTTAATAAGAAGATTCCAGACCCCACGTCAGCCCACTGAATCAGAATTGCTACAAACCAAAAGGACGAGGTTGCATTTGTACTAACTCTCCGAGGCTGTTCTGATACAGTGATGAGTATATGAGTAGGGAACACTGAGTCGTATAACGTTCCTCTAAAACAGCAAAGTGGGAATAGCAGAACGCGGATCTTTTCTGTCGAGTCTCTCCGCCAGAGGAGTAAAGGAGGAGGACTCTGCAATGGAAGGAGACCTGGCCCACCTGACCCCATTTAATCTTCGCGCAGTTTCCATGTTTGATTAGAAACAGGCCGCCAGGTGAATGGCACGAGGTCAAGTCAAAGGAATCTATCAAGCAGTGCTGCATCTTCTGAAACTTGTTTTTACCTTTCTGAAACTTGAATTTCAGTATAGTTATCTTACAGTGTTAACATAAGTTTCAAGAGTAGAATGTGGTGATTGAACATTTCCATACATTGCTCAGTGCTCATTCGCACAAGTGCACTTGTTGACGCCCTCTGCATTCCCCGATTCCCTGGTCCCCCTCCCCTCTGGCTACCACCAGTTTGTTCTCTCTAGTTAAGAGTCTGTTTCTTGGTTTGTCTGGTGCCCTTTTCTTTTGCTCTGCTTATATATTTTGTTTCTTACGTTCCACATATGAGTGGAATCCTTTGGTATTGAGCTATCTCGGACAGACTTAATTGACTTAGTACAATATACTCTAGATGCCCCTGTCTCATTTCAAATGGCAAGATTTTATTCTTTTCTATGGCTGAGTAATATTCCGTGGTATAAATATACCGCATTGTCTTCACCGGTCATCTATGGACGGACATCTGGGCCCTTTCCAGAATTTGGTTATGCATGTATTCGTGCTTACTAGTGCTTATGTATTTCTGAGAGTAAATATCCCGTAGTAGGACTGTTGGATCGTAGGGGGGTTCTGTTGTTACGTTCTTGAGGAACCTCCATACCATCGTCCACAATGGCTCCCCCGGTTTGTGTGCCCAGCACTAGGGCAAGAGGGTTCCCTTTTCTCCGCAGCCTTGCCCACACTTGTTGTTTCTTATGTTTTGGGTTTTAGCCATTCTGACGGGGGTGAGTGCATATCTCATTGGTTCTTTCTGTTGCTTGTTTTTTGTTTGTTTGTTTAAGATTTTACCTGCTTCTTTGAGATAGAGAGTATAAATGGGGAGGAGTCGAAGAAGGGGTAGCAAGCTCCCCACTGAGCAGGGAGTCTGATGTGGGACTCGATGCCAGTGAAACGTGGTCCCTATGACATAATCAGAAGAGCAAGGAAAGCAACGTACACATAGAGGGGTCATCTAGGAGTCAGGGATGTTAAGTTCTTGAGGAACCTCCGTACTGTTTTCTAGAGTGGCTGCACCAGTTTGCATGGGCACCGAGAGTGTCAGAGGGTTCCCCTTTCGCTGTACTCTTGCCACAATCTGTTGTTTCCTGAGTTGTTACCTGTAGGCATTCTGACTGATGTGAGGTGGTATCTCACCGTGGTGTGGTTTGTATTTCCCTGGTATGGCACTCTTACTTTCAACACTCCGTAAAACTGGTGGTGCAAGTACTTTCTATTCAGTGAGGATGTCCTCGTATGCAGGCAGTAGAGAAAGAGTATTGAATATGCAACCCTCACGGAGTCCTCATTCCCTCCCTAGGAGTCCTTTGAAGTGAACTTCCCCGGATGAGAG
Source organism: Mustela nivalis (assembly GCF_964662115.1). Classification (NCBI taxonomy): domain Eukaryota; kingdom Metazoa; phylum Chordata; class Mammalia; order Carnivora; family Mustelidae; genus Mustela; species Mustela nivalis. The sequence continues at coordinate 16,384 of NW_028135641.1, forward strand.
ATGACAGAGGAGGCTTTGACTTTCAAACAGCTGGTCACTGTTGAATAGACTTACTGGCATTTGTACGACACAACTCTGGGAGTGGAGTAGGTGGGAAAAATAGGATGTAAGTAACATCTGTTTCACTGGGCGGGAACAGTAGTATACCAGGTCAGGTTGATACAGAAGGAAAGGGAAAATACAATAATGTCAAAAGTTTGAGGTCGAGAGATCCCTTCACACTGACAAACTGAAGGGGAGAAATTTGGCAAGCTCATAGGGAACCAAACATGTCCACGGACTTTCGGTGTAATGCTCAGCCCTACGTATACGACCTTCCTAAACGGCAGACAGGCCTATAGGCGCACAGGTGCACATGCAGAAAAGAAAAGAAATACCACAGAGAGCTAAACACAGAAACATGTCCTCCCGGTAGGGTACGTAGAGCCTAAAGGTGATGGAGACTCAGTATAACTGTGACGATGAGAACCAAGCACATGTCCATGAGCACGTGTCCCGATCCTCCAAATCACCATGATAGGGAGAGCTTAGAGCATCCAATGTCAATAACCCACAAGTTCATAGTGGTTGTCCGAACCAAAAACTTTAATGACATAGAAGGGGGACAGAATGTTCTTTTCCACAGTGCAGTGCCGTCCAATACACATTGTATAGATATCCAAACATCAGAATTCTTCCAATGTACAAACAGAGATAGGGTTAGGAGATACCACAGGGAGCAGTAAAAGATGGCAACATGTTAGAGAAAGTGGTTAAGAGGAGAGGCTCGTCACCCATCCTCAGGGTCCACCACGTACCAGATTCCCAATTTCAGAAAGCAAAGCATGTGTCTTGCTGTGAACAGATCAATCTGATAGGTACTCTATAGCAATGCAACCAAAGCTGCTCTCACAGGAGTGGTGATGGGCACACTGGACCTTCTTGGTCTCCGGGTAGGCTAGCCGGGACACATGCAGCATTAACCATGGAGTGTCCTGGCCCAAGGCACAGGCTGAATTTAATCAGGAGGAACTGATCAGACAACTTCAGAATGTAGGCCATTAAGCTGGACATGTGGCCTGTCCCCTACAAACAAGGAAATGTCACCACCACCGGAGACAGCCACCTAACGTTGAGGAGATATTTTGGGTTCTGAAGGAGTAAGAAAATACAGCAACACATTCTTGTCGTCCTTTGGAACCCAACCTATCTCTCCTCCATGTTGCTGTCTCTTATTTGTGGTGACAGGGATTTGTGAAGACAGACAGACCGGTCATCTGGTTCAATGGTCCACATCCTGAAGGTGTCTGATAACTCCCTCGTGCTCAAATTCAGGCTGAACGTCTCCAGGAAGAACACGGTGTAGTCAATGCTGTGTGCTTCTGGCATAGCCCAGTTGGTGGCCCAGAATGTCCAGTGTGACATGTGGCCTCTTCCCGTGGTGCTGCTGACTCTGGTTCTCTGCAGGATGGAATTGAGAGCAGCAAGACTGAAGGTCTCTGGAAACGGGGGTGTGATCTAGGCAGGCATTGGTCTCCTGAGGGGTTTATCACAACTGGAGCTGAAGGGAAGAAACTCTCTCCTCCAATGGGTCTCTTGCAGTAAAAATCATCGAGAATGGCTTGGGATTGTGATGTGGATTCTCAGCAAAGTGTCTCTCCCGTGCTCTCTTTGGGCTTTAACTTGATGTGCTGCTTTAGATTTCCTTTCATCCAGTGGAAAAAGAAGGGGTTTTAGGATGAAGTTTCAGGATGGGGTTTTCATTCACAGAGGCCTCTCTTTTCTTAGTTTCTGCAGTCTTTGGCATCTGAGAGAGGAAGAGTGAGAGAAATCAAATGTGAGTCTTGGTCAGATGCTACTGGTGGCTGAGCCTGGAGGGGTGGTGGCCAGGTGACAGAGGGCAGGAGCAAGCTGAAGGCCTCTCCAGAGGAGCAGCTGCAGGGGGAGCTGCACCCAGGCAGAGGGGGAGTTGAGAGCCCCAAGTCAGAAGTCATACCTTCACGAAACCGATAGGCAGCCTGTGTTGGAGTTTGCAGGGGCCCCTGGGCTCCCCCAGCAGGGGGCTAGTGATGTCCCAGCTCAAAGCTGCTGTGAGCTTTTGCCAGATCCCAACTACCTCCTCCTCTGCAGCCACTTCCCCCTTGAGCCCCTCCATCAGAAGCCAAGTGATGGCTTGCCGACGCCTCCCGGGGAGGTGGGCACCTAGCACGCACCACGCGCGTTCCGAGACAGGCTGCTGCAGGAAGCAGGGGACCCGTGGCAGCCAAACACATCCCCTTTTCACCCTTGTCCCAGTCTTCTGAAAAGGAGGCCAGGCTTTGGAATGAGTCCTAGATTGGGAGAGCCCACAGGGGCCTATGAGTATCTCCAACTTCTTTTCTGCCCTGTGCAGAGGAGGAGCTGTGGCCCCAGGGGCTAAGGACCCCCGAAAGCCATGTGACCTGTGACTGAAAAGCCTGGGCTGAAAGCCAGGCTCAGGCCCTGTGCAAACCTGTGGTGGGGAGGGAGAGGATAGCCCCTGATCTGCAGGTGTGGGCAGGCAGTAGATACTGATGGTCACTTTTGGCCTCCCAGGAACAAGCCCAAAGGTGCTGAGGGAAGAGCCCGGGGAGGAGAAACCCCAAGGGGAATTCACAAAGGACAGCCTGGGTGTTATCAGGGACACTTCATTTTCCCTCAGGGACAACAAGGGTCTCTGAATGTTATCTCACACAGGATAGACCTTGGGGCATTTGTAGGAATAGTCTGAGTAGGTATAAGCTTCAGCAAAGTGTAAAGGGCACATGGAGAAGCATTCATGTTTGCTTTCTAGATTCTCATCCCTTCTTTCCCCAACTTTCCATAAGCGTAGAGCCTCTCATGGATTCCAGGGGTGTTCTGATGGGCCTGCAAATGGATAGATAGGAGAAGGAGTCCTGAGATTGTTTCCTGAGATGTTGTATAACGACACCATAGGATTCTTTTCATTCAATCTGTCGTGGACCTGTCGGGGAGCTGGCAAGTCCTCGTAGTGACTTTGTGAACCATGGTTTTGATTGCCACAGGAAGCAAGAAACCTGAAATTCCTCAACCTCGATCAGGGAAGGGATCATGTTTTAGACACTGGGTTTCCAGGCAATATTCCTTCCTCATTGTATCGTGTATGATAGGGGCTGAGGAGAAGCTTGACCCACCAGCTGGGTCCCAGGTGAGGGTTCTGTGTCCACCTAGCTCAGATTTCCTGAACGTCCCAAGAGGAGAGTGCATGTGGCAGTGACTCATTGAGACCTCGGACCTGGGAGGAGGAGGCTTGGAATTGGAGAAGCAGGGAAGGAGGGCAAGGAAGCCAAGAAAGCGTGTGGTTTCTGGCAGAGCTCTAAGTGTTTGATGGGTGTAATAATGCTGCTCTGCTGAGGAGGGCCGTGGGGCCTGCTTCGCCATGGGCGTGGAGAGAGGGGAGAGGGAATCCCAGGACAGCCCCGGCAGGAACACAGCAGAGTTGAGCTGCATCCCGGTGATGGAGACCAAGGGCCGGCAGGGTGGCAGCCCCCATGCGAAACCGGGGAAGCACCAGCTGTGGGAATGGCCGAAGGAGGGAGAGCAAGTGAAGAGACAGTGTGTGTTTGGTCGGGGGTGTTGGGGGGGTGGAGCTCTAATCAGCAGGAGAACAGTAGGAGTCCATGCCCCAAGCGCCAAAGGCATGATTACCTCTGGGCCCTAAGCTTGAAGACCAGGGAATCTGCATGCCAGTCTCCACTGGCCAAACTGCAGTATTCTCTTGGGAATCTTCTGTTTCATGACACGGAGGGCTTTCATGTGGCCATGGATTTGACAGCCATGCTGTCTGTCCCTCGAGTCCTCACCAGCATCACGCTCCAGCTTGGGAGGGTTCTTCATGCACATGGAAGCATCCAAAGCCAGTTCTGCAAGGAAAAGCACATCGACAGGATCCGCTGTGATTCATGAGCTTTCTGGACCTCCACCTCCATTGATGTCAAAGAAGGACAGTGGCCAGAATGAGAAAGGCCGTCTGACAGATCACAGGCCCGTGGACACAGTTTGATTACTTCCGGTTTTGGCTCTCTCTCTCATACTCAAGTAAGGCTCACTGGGCCAGGAGGCCAACAGGTTCCCAATGGACAAAAGTGAAAGCACGAGAAACGATCGGTAAAAAGAAACAGTTCTGGGAAAGAGAAGTTTCCACACACAAGGAAATTGTGCTGGAAAGAGGCTGTACTCTTGTCGAGAAGAGACTGTAGAGCGCAGCAAAGTCTAGGTTGCAGGGAAGCCTTTCGGGGTCAACCAGGGAAGAGCACACTGGGGAATGCATACAACATGCATCAACATGGCCAGCGTTTCATACCTGTGCACTACGTATAATATACACACCGAATAGACAACATGTGTGTGACCTAAGATAGAAATGTCTGTGTCTGTATGTATATATGTATGTATAAGGGAGTCAGTGATTAATGAGGGATTTGCGGACAGGCCCAGAGCATTCTACCCCCGCTCTGCTCAGCTGCATCGAGTAAAAGAAAAGACACGGAATCCAAAAGAACGAGAAAAGCAGTGGTGAGAAACAGGTGACCATGGACATGTTCCATGGGGGAGTCGGTGGGAACAAGTCAGAGTAAAAGCATCTGCCCCAGCGTGTAATTGTGTATTCACCCCCAGCTGATAGGATGAAACCTAATCCCCCAGTGTGATGGTATGATGGGGTGAGCCTTTGGGAGGCAGCTCCTCCCCTAGAAGGGATTCGCGCCCTATAAAAGAGACCTCACAGGGTTCCGTCGCCTCTCTGCACTGTGAGGACAGAGCCAGAAGGCAGCCACCTCTGAGCCAGGAAGGCAGTGTCACCAGGCCCCGAATGTGTCCCTGTTTGATGGTGGTTCTGGCGCGCCTCCGGAACGGTGAGATACCGATTTCTGTTGTTGTTGTTGTTGTTTTTTTTTTTTTTTAAAGATTTTATTTATTTATTTGACAGAGAGAAATCACAAGTAGATGGAGAGGCAGGCAGAGAGAGAGAGCGGGAGGCAGGCTCCCTGCTGAGCAGAGAGCCCGATGCGGGACTCGATCCCAGGACCCTGAGATCATGACCTGAGCCGAAGGCAGGGGCTTAACCCACTGAGCCACCCAGGCGCCCCCGATTTCTGTTGTTAAGAAGTCAGCCTGTCTGAGGCATTTTTGTTATTATAAGCAGAGCGGACCAAGGAGCTGGCATGGAGCTTTTTTTCTTGCTCAGGCCTCCATGGGACGTGAGTCACAGAGAGAGGGAGGGGGCCAGCGGGTCGGGGCAGGACGGTGGGCGCCAAGGAGAAGTGACAGGCCGCAGGGAGAAGACAGTAAGGAGGGTGAGTGCTAAGGCCCTGGTCCGCGCTGGGCTTCCCCGAGCACTCACTGAGCTCTTTCTCCAGGGCCCTCCCTGGTGCCACAGTGCTGCTACTGATGTGGCCTCCCCCTGGGAACGGCATCTCCTCAATTCTCAGGGAGGTCAGCTCCTGACCGAGGAGCCCCAAGGCACCCCAGGCTCCAGGAAGGGACTCTGAGTGCTGGTGGGGAAGGAAGACAGGATGCAGAGGAGGGTGGAAACGCTCAGTCTTCAGGACATCTGAGCAGAGGTGGATCCTGAGGAGCAGGAGGCTGGGCATGAGGCCCCGGAGATGAAGGGAGCAGATGGACTAGATGGAGGACCCGAAGAGAGAGTGACCTGTATACTTCATGGGGTAAAGTGGACCCTTCTCAGCTTAGAAAAGGAAAAAACAAAAATCAGTAGTACGCGGTGTTGCGAGGCCAGTATTTCTACAGTGTCTGTGAGCACCGAACAGGGTAGATGGGCTTGACGATGCTGAAGGAGAGAAAACTGGGCGCATGAGCCTTTCTGAGAAAGGCAGGCAGGATGGGGTCCGGGGATAGTAGATCTGCCTAAAACTGCTCTTCCCCACATGAAACAATGCCCTGACACCATTTCCAAGAGTTGAAACCCCACAGGCATCTGAGGATTCGATGTGACAAATTCATACATATTGTCATGCAATTTTGTTGCATCAGGGCCCCTATGAATTGTATTTCATGTTCCCAAGAACAATGAGACGGAGACCCCATTTTTTGTGGTTTTCAGTAAGCGGACTGAAGGGAAAATGCATGAGAAGAGGCGGAAGTTGGCCAGTTATACAGCCAGGAAGTGGCAAGGTCAGTACCTGGTTCAGAGCTGATACTGAACACCAGGCTCTTGCTCACCTTGCTGTATTGCAGCATCGTGGGGGCTCAACCTCATCCCATTGCTACCTGTAGCCACAAGTCTGTGATGACCAACACAGGGCCTAGAGCTTCCTAGTCACCTTCCCTCTCACCTCGGAGCAGTGGCGGTTGGTCCCCAGAACCCATGTTGGTGCCCAGGCTCCCGATGGCAGAGGAGAGGCTGAGCCTGGCTCTGTTGTCACCACGGTCCAAATGCTGGTCCAGCTGCAGTTGCAGGGAATCAGCCACCGGGGTGCTTGGCTGTGTCTGTGCCCCGGAACTTTGCACCTGTGCTCTTGGGAAAGTCAAGTTTCCACTGGATGGCCCTTGGTGACAGGGAGACTGCATCGGAGCTGAAGCGAGAAGAGATTTCAATGGGATCCATCCCAGGGCTCCTTAGCTGAGTGCTCTCAGAACACCCATGTCTGATGCCCCCGCCCCTCTGTGAGACCACCCTGGGAGCAGGTACAAAGGCAGGCATCATGGCTATGAAGGAGATGTCCCCATTGTCTCTGAGCCTGTGGATGCTGTGTTGGCAGGTGACCAGGCTGCAGAGTCCCTGAGGTGAAAATCACCCCCTGACTCCGCAGGGCCTTCGGATGGGCCCAGTAGCTCATGCCTATCATTCTGTTCATAGTAACCTTGGTGTGAGAGCCTAGAGAGAAGTTCCTGGAGAGTTCTCAGGGCTTGGGAGAAGGAGTTGTCCATGTGTAGTGGCAACAAAGAACGGGGGAAGAAGTTCAGCCTCGAGGCTTCAGGTACCCCTAGAAGAGGGAGTTGCGGAAAGGTAGCACGGGCCAACTTATGGGGCCTTTTCCCAGCTCTGAAGCCTTTTGAAGCTTCTCATCTGCAATTTCTGTCTGCCCTTCCGTCCGTCCACTCATCTGGATTCTATTGCCCCTTGGAGAATGCTAAATAACCGTGTGTTTCATTTGTGCCTCCCAAATTGCTGTAATGCTGAGGATGCCTGGTCTCTTTGGCCCTCGGGGAGGACGGGGAAACTCGGGAGAAGGTAGTCCTAGGGCGGAAAGGCTGTTACTGTCCACGTAAGGTTGAGGGACAAAACATTTCTTAGGCAGTTTCACTGTACCATATTGATCCAATAAGGAACATCATGGACTCCTTGCTGGCCCTAGCACATGTTTTGTTCAGCAGAGAAAGTCTCCTAACAGGGCCAATTTTTCTCCCAGAAGGGAGGTCCAGAAAATAGCCTGAGCGGGAAGAGACGGGAAGTGGATTTTGGCCTGCGCCCCTGTGTGAGCGTGGCCGGAAGGGGGTCACACTCAGCAGGCTCCACGTTTCTGAAGATCCTGGAGAGGGAAACAACTCTTTGCTTTGCCCCTGAATGATGCCCGTAGCCACGTAAGGTGCACAGGCTGCTGCTCATTTAGAGGGCATTATGCCACCAAGAGTGGACACGTGACAGAAACCGTATCCAAGCTGGGAAAATATCACTGATGCTGCACAGAGGGTGAAAAGCCCACCATCCACGGGGGAGGAAAAGCGGGACTAGAGCTTTGGCTTCACTGAATCCATGGGACAGGGGACAGACAGGACTGGGTGCTCAGGATCTTCCATGTAAATGCTCCAGAGGAAGGCCAACACCCGGGGAGAATGAAATTTGAGCTCAGCAGAAACAGCACAGACGCTGCCCATAGGGAGCAGCCGCATAGCAGTGTGGAGACCAGAGAGCTTGCAAGAAGATACACAGGACGTACAAGTGGCCATAGAATTTCTTGGGTCTAAAAAGTCTCTTCTTGGAAATAAGAGGCCTGTTACCAAGATGCCTCCAGGTGAGAGAGCGGTGGCTGAGGTTTTGTCCCTTTCTCTCCATTTCTCCTCTCTCACCTTCCTCAGTGCAGCCAGCTCGGTGCTTTGCCGGTGGGACACCCGAGAGCCGAGACCCGATGGAGTTCCTTAGTCCTACGGCAACTGAGATGAAGGACTGCTACAGGACAGACAGGGTCCTCACAAGACCAGTCATCTCTGGGTCTGCCCCAGGAGTCAAGAACTGGGATGGAAACTCTAAGCCACCCTATAGGTCACTGCTAACATGGGGAGGATGCTAACATACTTGTCTTTGGTTTTCCCATCCTCAGCTAACAGAGGGCAAATTCCCACTTCACCTTTCACGGACTGTGGTCAGAATGAAATTTGTGTTGTCACTGGAAATGGGGCAGAGAGCATCTGGAGAGGCTTTGCATTTCTCAGAAGGAGAACACAGAGCTATGGCTTTGGGGACCAAGACTTGGCAGGACTTACTGTATTTCCGCAGTTGGTTGGCCAGGGAGTAGGCCGTCGCTTCGGATACAAGGAATTTTTCCTTGAGGTCTAGGAAGTCCTGGGTGGATTTTTCCAGCTGTGACCGAAGCTGCCAGTTGACTTCCTGGAGGCTGCTTTCTGCCCCTGCCTCGGACAGAGGGCCAGGATGGGCTGCCATGGCGACCCGTGGCAGTAGAGATAGAACTGGGGACCAAAAAGCAGAAACCCAGACTCACGGTGGGTTAAAAACCAGTGACGCCAAGTTGGTTTAATCAGGACTGAGGGGTGAGGTTACAGGAATCCTTTACTTACTGTTGGGAACAATTGGAGCAACAGCCCACAGTACTTGAGAGACAACCAAGGTTCAAGATGCCAGAGGTGGGAGCCAAAGGCACTGCTCGTATCTCCGACTCCAACAGGAATGACTGAGGGAGCACCCAGAATGCCAGCTACTGGTCTGCACCAGCACTAACTGAATAGAATGTCCAGGGTGTCAGTGGAACCTGGGGAGCCCCTGCCTTCCAGTTGCCGAGGGGCCATGCTGATAAACAAGGCTGCCTGGTCTCCCGTGAAGGTGACCGCTGATGGGGCCCACCCCTCAGTGGTCACTGTCAGTCGTTGTCTACCCTTGTGCTGATTCCACAGTTTCCCTCTCTTTCCAAAACAGTGTCTCAGCATAGTGCTCATTATTCGTTCCCTTATGTGTGTAGAATAACGTCAGGCAGAAATAGCGTCCCACGGAGTTTTCTTTGTTCTTTTTCTTTCTCTTTAATTCTTGGAGAGAGAAGGGGGGCATGGGTAGAGGGAGAGTATGTGATAAGGGGCTCGGTGTCAGAACCCGTGAGACCTTGACCCGATCCTAAACCAAGAGTCAGATGCTCAACCAAAGGAACTACTCAGGCGCCCTTCGCAACAGGTGTTCTTAGGGGCTCTCCTGAACTCATCCCACTTCTCAACAGCGGTTCAACAGATCTTAAGGCTTTTCTAGTGAGGGAAATGTCTGAAGTCAAAGCCTATCTGGATGTTCTTCTCCAGGTCTTCTCTAGGTTTTTTTCTCTAGCCATTAAAATACAAGAGAAACATGCTAGCAGTTTAGCCATCTTTAGTTGCTTTGTATTTGAAAAGGTTTTCAAAGTATTCGGCCTTCCTCCATTTACAATACTTTCTTAGCATGTATGTAGTAAATAAAGCTTTTTTTTACAGCAAAAACTAAACAAAAGAAAGCAGAAAACAACGATGAAAGAGCCCCAGACAGATGAAAATAAAAAGCCCCCAGGAAAACAGCAAACAGAACCCAGACTTAGTGTATGCAATGAATCTTGCAAACTGTTTCTGGGGCCCCTGGGGGCTCATCTGGTTAAGCGACTGCTTTTGGCTCTGGTGGTGATCCCAGAGGCCCGGGACCAAGTGAGGCATCAGGCTCCCAGCTCCATGGGGAGTCCGCTTCTCCCTCTGGCCTTCTCCCCTCTCGTGCTCTTTCTCACTGTCTGTGGCACGCTCCGCTCCCCTCCAATACATAAATAGATAAAGTCTTACAAAAGGAGGAAAAGAAAGGGAAGAAAACGGTTTCCTGTCCCAAGTCTGTCAGTATTCTTCTTACTGCAAGTCTGTGTTAGGTAGACTTGTTTTCCCATTAGGTGCACATTTCATTTCCGTTTCCTTAGCTATTTACCTAAGAGTGGGATTGCTGCGTCATACGGGACCCTGTGTTTAACTTTTTGAGCAACTGCCAGCCTCTTTTCCAAAGCAGAACAGGGACACCCTTTTACATTCCCACCAGGAATATGTAAGAATTCCATTTCTCTACAAGCTTCCCGACACATGTATTGATTGTCTCTTTGCTTGAAGTCATGGTAGTGGGGCTGACGTGGGATCTCACTGTGCTTTAGATGTGTATTTCCCTAGGGACTAATGAAATTGAGCATCTTTTCCTGTGTTCATTGTTGCAATGGTATTGTCCTTTTGAGAAAGTCTACTCAAGCTCCGTTCCCCATTCCTATATTGGCTGTCTTTTTACCAACTGCTGAGTTATAGGAGGGTTCTTTACATGCATTGTAGATAGCAGACCCCACTTTTCACTTCACTTCCTCGATAGTGACCCTTGAACCAAAAAGCTTTTAAGATGATGAATTCTAGTTTCTCTGTTTATTTTTGGGTTGCTGGTGTGGTTTTGCAACCAGCTTCCAACCCCAAATCATGAAGATGTAGAAGTCTGTGTTCCTCAAAACATGGCTTTTGAAAGAGAGCTTGCCTGCATTTTAGTAGTTGCTGGACATTATTTAGTAATGCCTGTTGAGTGTTGATTGATATTTCTCTCAATGGATAGTCTTGCGCCTGTTTTCCCACCTGTGGAGCGTGCCAAGGCCTGTAACAGAGATTTTGGAAATGATATCTGTGAACATCCTGGCTTAGATTCAGGGGTGAATCCTGGTTCTGCAGTGGAGCTGGTCTTAAACTCAAGCACATTTGTACAAATTGCTCAGGCCGTTTCGAGCTGAGTCGTTGTTGATCTTTCTGAGGAACACTTGTGTGCTAGTCCAGATCGTGTAGGGCCAGAGTGGACTTTCTCAGTGGCCTCCACACGGAGAAGACTGCCAGGATTGGACCTCGTCAAGACTTTCATCTCGGGTCTACTGGAATGGAAAGTAGACCTGCTTCAGGGTTTTGGGAACGTTGTTCCATGCAAGTTGGTTCCTCTCCTTTTTTTTTTTTTTTTTTTTTCTTTAATGTGTACATGATTTCTTTCTAGAAAAGGGGAAAGGATATTTATTTCCAAACAGCCTGTCTGTTCTTTGTCAGTGGTGTGTCTGTGCTTTTGAAAACGTGTCAAGGAGAATTCCAGGTCAACTATCTTCTATGCAAAAAGTATAGTTCCTGTACAGTATCAGGTGATCATACTTAATATTAGGAACTATCTTGTAACTCAGATGGTATCGTTTCCTGATGAGAAAAAAAAAATACAAAGAACACCAAGCTTCCCAAGATCTTTGTCACAGGTCCCAGGTCACAGCTGTAGTGAAGTGAGGAGCGAGCATTCGAAACCTTTTCTGGAGGCACCTGTTTGGCTCAGACAGATCAGCATGCAAGTCTTAATCCCTGTTCAAGTCTGGATTTCAGGACTGGAACCCCATGTTGGGTCCTGCTTAAAAAAAAAAAAAAAAGAAAAAAAGTAAAAGAAAAGAAAAAAAAAAGAAACCAGTGTAGCTGGTATCCCATTGGGTTTTCCTATGCTTATGAAGCAATTACCATATGCTATGGTATCTCGTTGTATACTGATTTCTTTCCTTCACGGCTAAAGAGTTGTGTCTCTTCGTGGGCTAGTATTAGAACCAGTGGTACGTCTTGTTTTGTGAAGTTTCATTTCGAGTCTTTTGGCCATTTCTTTTATTCTTTTGATGATCTCCTCAGACTAGATGATACCCAATTCTGGAAAAAAGTCCTTTGTCAGAGAGAAACATGCTTCTATACTGGGCCTTCCATTTATATTCTCTTGAGGTTGAGATGAAGATAAATAAATTCATTTTCGTATCCCCAGAAATGATGCATTGCCTCTTTTGACCTTGCAAATCATATGGTTGATTTTGGGGGGAAATATCAAAACCACTTATTGAGTTTCAGGGTATGAAAGGTTGTTTTTGTATTTTAAAGTGTTTCTACAGGGACGCTGAGATATAATTTCCATGCAGTAAAGTGTATGTAATTAAAGTCCTACGTCTATTAAGTTTGAGCATATATATGCATCACCCCGGTAGTGGAGGCATCTATCGCCCCCACAAGTTTCCTTGTCCTTCTAGCATTTCCTCCCTCCCATTTGCACGTCAGGAAAGCATTGATTGGCTTTCTGTTACAGTAGAATTATTTGCAATTTCTAAGGTTTTCTCTTAACACCATCGTATGCTATGTAAATTATTTTGTTTTGATGTTTTCTGGCTCTGAGGTATTATCAGAGCAAAAGAACATGTCTTCCCATAGTGTTATGTAAGCGACGAGATTACTCTGCGAAACCGCATAGTATTCCATGAGCTGGATATGTCACAATTTGTGGTGGTCATTCCTCTGTGGATGAAGATGAATGACAATTAGAAATAGTCAGTAGCTTTTTGGGAATGTACCGTTTCTTTTTTCATTTGAGTGGAATGGGGGTGGTCTATGGTAGGTATAGGTTTAATATTTTGAAGAATTTCTGGACTGTTAGGGTGCCTGGGTGACTGAGTGAGTTAAGCATCTGACATGGATTCTGGCTCAAGTCATGATCTCATTGGTGGCGAGACAGAGCCCCAGGTAGGGCTCTATGGTCAGTGGGAGTCTACTTGAGCTTCTGTGCCTCTCCCTCTCTCTCTGCCCCTCCCTCCACTCACTTTTAGTCGCTCAGTCTTTAGTCAATCAAAGATACAAAAAAATAAGAATTTCCAAACTATTTCTGCAGTGGTTGTAGAATTTAAAATTCCCATGCGCAGTGTATGAGAAATCATAGCAAGGAGGTGACTTTGCTCCTTGCTATGACTCCTTGCTATGGCTCAGAATGGAGATTCCATTCATTTTTGCCATTTTCATTGACAGATAGTGGTTTAAATTTCCATTTTCCTAATAACTAATGATGTAGGTCGTGCGCTATTCTTCCATTTCTTCCATGTGTATTCTTTGCTAAAGTGTTTTTACAAATCTTTGAATCCATTTTATTGTATGTCCTTTTTGAAAGGTTTTATTTATTTATTTGCAAGAGAGGGAAGGGGAGCAAGAGCAGGGCTGTTGGGTAGGGTGAGGAGGCCAGAGGGAGAGGAGAAGCACACACCCTGCTCAGCGGGAAGAGTGATGGAGGGGTCGGGGGTTAGACCCCACGACCCTGAGATGGTGACCTGAGCCAGAGGCAGCCACTTCACCAACTGAGGCACCCAGGCCCTTTTCTTTGATCCGTTTAAAATTGGATTGTTTGTCTTCTTCCTATTGACTTTCTTTTTTAAAAAAAATTAATTAATTTATTTTCAGCATAACCGTATTCATTATTTTTTCACCACACCCAGTGTTCCATGCTATCCGTGCCCTCTATAATACCCACCATCTTGTACCCCGACCTCCCACGCCCCCTGCCCCTTTAAACCCCTCAGATTGTTTTTTAGAGTCCGTAGTCTCTCATGATTCACCTTCCCTTCCAATTTACCCCAACTCCCTTCTCCTCTCTAACTCCCCATGTCCTCCATGCTTTTTGTTATGCTCCACAAATAAGTGAAAAACCATATGATAATTGACTCTCTTTGCTTGACTTTTTTCACTCAGACTATGAGCGTTCATTCAGTGTTCTCTTAGGAGACCTTCAGCAGGTATGGAAATTACACCTAGTTTCTCTCTATGTGTGACATGGCTTGGGTTCTCTCACCAATGTCTTCTGAAACACCAATGTTTAAAATTGTGATACAGTCCAGTTGATCAATTTGTTCTTTCATTAGTGAGAATTTTGGTATCATATCTAAGAAAACAATGGCCAGGACCTCCTGGGTGACTCAGTTGGTGAAGTGTCTGCCTTTGGCTCAGGACATGATTCCAGGGTCTGGGAACCAGCCCTGCATTGGGCTCCTTGTTCAGCAGGGAGCTTGCTCTTCCCTTTCCCAGTGCTTCTACCCTGTTTGTGCTCTCTCACTCTGCTCCATAAATAAATAAAATCTTAAAAAAAAAAAAAGAAGAAAAAAGGAATAGAAATGCTTCTCAGCAACATCTGGCATTGTCTTTTGTACAGAATCACACTCATTCGTGCAAAATGGTCCCTGGTTTGGCAAACATTGCCCTGCAGACTAGTCACATTGATGACCGTTTTATGGGCTTATGAACCGTGCATGTGTCTTCTTTGGGAACATGTGTATCCGAGTCTTATGCTCGCTTTGTATTAGCAGCGTGTTCCTTCTGCCCATTCAGTGAGTTCAAAGTACCCTTATGTCTTGCGTATGGGAGTCCTCATTGGGTATTTATCTGCAAATATTGTCTCTTTATCAGTGTCTTCTCTGTTCCTTTTCTCAGTGGTAATGTTGGATGCAGCAAGGTTGTTCATCTTAAGTTTTCTTGTTACATATTTTACTCTTGCTCCAGTGACAGAACTCTTCACTAAATGCAAAGTCCTGACCATTTTCTGTTGCGTAATCATCTTGAATGATTGCTATGGCTCTTCTCCTTAAGTCTGTGGCCATTTTGAGTTCATGGCTGCGAAAGGGGTGGTTTTCAACAACCACTGTAGGGGAAGTTTGTCCTGATAGGGGCAAGAGAACCGTGAGGTAGCTTGTGGTCCTGAGTTAGTCTCCCCCAGGCCAGGAAAGGGGATGTCACCCTCCTGTACCTCTTCATGGGCATCTGAGTGCCTTTGGGGAGGAGAGTTAGGTGGTCCTAGTGGTCATATTCGGCACTTACACCCCATTCTCTCAGACTGGGTAACTGGGTACAAAGTAGCTCCAGGAGCCCGGGGCGTCCTAGTCAGAGGTGTCTTTAGGAGCACAGACACACTGAGAGCCAGAGAGGATTACATGGAAAGGATAAAAGAGAACCCCGGGGATGTGGTATGGTTTACTATAGGGTCTTCCTTCAGTGGGGTGGGAAATAGGACTCCCACACACCAGCAACTCAGGAAACATGCCCAGAGGAAGTAGGGCAGATGGAAGGCAATTCCCAGAGTTTGATCTATTTTTGCCAACATGAAAATCATGATATGTGCCTGGGTATCAAATGTGTATGAAAGGACACATGGCGGGCTCAACTCTTCACCTCAGAGACCTCACGTTGGTGATGGAGACTAGCTAAAAAACAAAAACAAAGACACACACAGAAAAATCAAAACACAAAAAAAACAAATAAAAGAAATAAATAGGTGCGTGCATCAGGAATCCAGAAATACCCCCGTGCCCCCCTCCCCTCCCAGGAAGGAAAGGATGTGGTCAGGATGATGGGAGGCTCAGTTACTAAAGCGGCTGCCTTTAGCTCAGGTCATGATTGCAGGATCCTGGGATCAAGCCTCACATGGAGACCTTCCTTGGCAGAGAGCCTGCTTCTCTCTCTCTCCCTCGGCCTGACACTCTGCTTACTTGTGCTATCTGTCTGCCAAAAAAGTAAATAAAACCTTTTAAAAAATAAAGACAGGAAGGAAGGAAGGAAGGAAGGAAGAAAGACAGTCAGACAGACAGAAAGAAAGAACAAAAGAAAGAATGAAAGAACGAAAGAACGAAAGAAAGAAAGAATGGGGAAGCTTGGTCCTTGCAGTTCAAGAGCCATTCTGAGCCTGTGGGGAATCCTAATTATTGGTCTGTATTTCCCAAGAGAAACCCAGAGACCCTACCATTTTAGTATTTGCTGGGTTTTCCATGTGCACTCAGAAGTGCACTGGCTGAATAAAGTTGGCACACTAAGAACAGAAGGAGACCAAGAAACAGAATGTTCCCTGGATGCACCACATTATTGTCTGCCCTCACTGCAGTCTCACTGGAAATGGGAAAGGGCAATTGAAATCCCTGGTATTCAACACAGGTTTG
Organism: Mustela nivalis; assembly: GCF_964662115.1. Lineage (NCBI taxonomy): Eukaryota > Metazoa > Chordata > Mammalia > Carnivora > Mustelidae > Mustela > Mustela nivalis. The sequence goes on from NW_028135641.1 coordinate 32,349, forward strand.
GAAAAAAAAAAAATGGAAGGTTTGGGTTCACAGTTTAAATTACTGTATTCTCAGTTTGAATCTGAAGGCAAGTGCAAACCCTGTTGAACATTTTCTGACTTCTGTGGTGGAGATAAGGGCTAACACAGAAAACAGCTCTACACATCAGAGTAACTTTGGTAACTTAGTATCTTTCCATTGACATGGTTTTCTTTCAATCTTCTGATCCCATGGTCTCCTGCTTGAGTCTACACATATTTGTGCAACGAAGATGATGTCAATACCATACGTAAAATCTGTACCCCCGAATGTCACAGTGCTCATACCTAATGGTACATCGGGTCCATTTCTAAGTGCCTGTAGCTACGTTATGGCTGACTCCACAAAGGCAGCCCATTGTACCATGTGTAGACTTCTCTCTGGCCCCACCTCCAGGGTCAGCAGTACCTCAGAGCTGTCTCCATTCCTGCGGAAGGATGTAGGTCAGGTAGAGAAATGGAGGGTGGTCTAGGCAACAGGAACAGGAAAGTAGGCCCCTAAGCTGGTTGATTCCAGAGAGGACAATTGCATTGTTGTTGGTTTTGTTTAGAAGTTTTTATTTATTTTTTCATTTCCTTTCAGTGTTCCAAAATTCATTGTTTATGTACCACACCCGGTGCTTCATGCAATACGTAGCCTCCATAATACCCACCGCCAGGCTCACCCAGTGTTTTTAAAAAGCATGTAATTTCCTTATTTGAGAGAGAGTGCTTGAGAGAGCAGGAGTGGTGGCCAGGGGGAGGGTGGGTGAGAAGGACAAGCAGAGTCACCACTGAGCAGGGAGCTCGACATGGGACCTATCCGAGGACCCTGGGATCCTGACCTGAGCCAGAGATTGAACTTAAACAAATGAGCCTCCCAGGTATCACTTGAAATAATTAAAAAAAAATTTGCTGCACTTAACATGCAGCATGTATTAGTTTCATGTCAAATGTTGGTGTTGATTTTTATGTCTTCTTTTTTAAGATCTTCTTTCCTCCTTTCTTTCTTTCTTTCTTTCTTTCTTTCTTTTTCTCTTTCTTTCTTTGCTTATTGTGTATAAGAAGGTTGCTGGGCATTGGGAGAGGGAGAAAGAAGGCAGATAGAAAGAAAGAGTAAGAGAAGGAAAGGAAGAAGGAAGGAAGGAGGGAAGGGAGGATGGAAGGAAAAAAAGAAAGGGAGAAAGAGAAGGGAGAGAGGGAGGAAGAGAGAAAATGAAAAGCTAAGAATGGAAGGAAGGAGGAAGGGAGAGGGGAAGTATGGTGGAAGGGAGAAACAGAAAGAAAAGGACAGAAAGAGAGAGAGAGAGAAAGAGAAAGAAAGAGAGAAAGAAGAAAGAGGAAGTACCCAGGTCAGTTTTCCTTGTGAACATCTAGTGAAGATCCTGTTCGGACAACCCGGAAGCTAGTGAGCCCTGGGAAGGCCCCTCTCTGGCATGCGCTCAAGAGGGTGTATCTGATGTGTGTAGAACTATTTAAGGAACCAAATTTAGAATCCATTGATTAATACGGCCGCATTTCCTAGAAGTGGTCACATCAGCTGTGCAAGCATGGCCATGGGAAATCACCCCCAAAGAGCTCCATGGTGTGCACCTGGGTGGCTCAGTGGTTAAGTGTCTGCTTTTGGTTCAGGTCAGGATCTCAGGGTCCTGGGATCGAGCCCCACATCAGCCTCCCTGCTTAGTGGAATGCCTGCTTCTCCTTCTGCCATGCCTCCTGCTTGTGTTCCCTCTCTCGCTGTGTGTCTTTTTCTGTCAAATACATAAACAAAAGTTAAAAGAAGAAAACTCAGAGATAATACATTCTTGTCTGGGTCAGAGCGTGTCATCCTGTGGGAAGCAGGTTCCTGCAGTTAGTGTTGCCGGGATCTCAGGTGCTTTGCTGGTACCTCAGAATTTGACCCTTGAAAATGTGAGTAAACTTGATATTGCGTATGATTTATGATTTGGGGGACCGGTTTAGGAATACACCCCTTTATGTCATTCCCATATTTGTTGGATGTGTTCTTATGGAATGCTCTGAAGTTCTTGCAGTAATTTGCATCGGCCACAGTTAAAGCAGGATAATGTGTGCACAGAGTGACTGGTGGATCATGGATTTTGGGGCCGTGATGGCCAAATCTGTTGCTGAGGTAGCTTCCAAAACCATGTATCATGCCTTTGCATGTGCCTATTTGCAACTGGAAAAGCCCCAAGGCATATTGGCCTGCTCCTTTGTGGACCTTGCCATCAATTCCCTGGAGGTTCAGGAGCATAAGAGCTCTCAATCTCTTCTTTAAGTTTTGATTTATGTAGTTGACAGTGACAGAGAGAGAGAGAATTGAAGGAGGGGAGCAGCAAGGGAGAGGGAGAAGCAGGCTCCGTGCTGAGCAGGGAGCACAATGCAGGGCTCGATCCCAGGACCCAGGGGTCATGATGTCAGCTGAGGCCAGACGCTTAACTGACTGAGCCGCACAGGCACCCCCTCAGCTCTTACTAAATCCCAAACCTCATCTTTCGTAACTCAGTATCTTGTTTGGTACAATTTCCACAGGCAGGGTCTGCAACTCAGGGGCACTTCTTGGAAAGCAGCAGAGGGAACAGGGTCTGGTGCTCTCACAGGAGAAAGGACTCCTAATCAGCAGACAGATCTGTCACCTGAAAATAAGGCAGAGCGCGCACAGATGTGAGAACCACCAGATAAGGAGATGAAACCATTTATTTTAATAGTTTTCCATCACTTGAAAATGAAAAATAGATCAATGGAAAATATGAACAAGGCCCTATGTATCTTTAAGAGAGGAAAACGACGATGTGTGAAAGGCAGTGTACTGCAAGCGATTGACAGCATTAGAAGATGCAGAGTAAGACTATTGATAGGACCGTATTGACTCTGTAGGTCTCTCTGTAGTATTGCAGTAGGAACTACAGTAAATCATCCATACATGCACACAGGGGCTTTTCCCATGAGGTCTTTACTCGCCTACAGCAGTGTTTTATACTTTTCAGCAAACAAGTCTTACTTCTCCTACAATGAACTGATGCCTGAATATTTTACTGTTTTTGGTGCTACTGTAAGTGGCATTGCTTTCTTAATTTCCTGCTCAGTTTGTTCCGTGGTTGTGCATAGAAACACAAGTGGTTTTTGTATAGCTGCTACCCTGCAACCTTATGGAATGTGTGTATGGACTCTAATATGCTTGTGTGTGGATGCTTTGAAAATTTTCTGTATTTAAGCATGTCCTTTGTAAGTAGAGATGCAGGTTGACCCTTGAAGAATTGCAGGGTTAAGGGTGCTGACCCTCAAAGAGAAAAGCTCTGTGTTTAAGTTTTGACATGCCATGACTGAGGTAGTAAGAGTCACCTCTTACTACCTTACTGAAGACGTAAGGAGATGATTACGTGCTCTTGTGCAAGTCTGTGGACTCTAGACTGTATCCATCAAACAAAGTCAGCAAGAGGAAAGAAATGTTATAAGGACAATCATAAGGAAGAGAACACATTTTTAGAGTAGTATGCTTAGTTGAAAAAAAATGCACCTGTACGTGCACCTGTACTTGCGGTTCCAACCTGCGGTGTAAAAGGTCAACTGTGGTTTTGTTCCTTCCTTCCCACAAGTCTTTTTTCTCACTTTCCATTTTGAAAGATATTCTGGCCGAGTCTAGAATTCTGTCCCTCTGCCTGGGGACACGCCTGCATTTTGCCCGCAGGGAAGAGCAGCGACAGATGCGAGGTCCCCTCAGGCCTGGAGTCTTGGATCAGCACTCATAGGGATAGAAAGAGTAGCGGGAGCCCTTGCTCTTTGCACACCGACTCCTACTGGAAGGAACGCAGTGTCCCCAGAGGCCCCTGTACAGAATGCTCAGGGCTTTGGAGCTGCCCCAAGCAAGAGGCCAGAGGCCATCTCTCCCTCTCACTTTCCCAACTTCTCTTCTCTCTTGCCTTCCACACTCCATGTTGCCAACTCATCCCCCCCATCCTCCTGCTCCTTGTCAGCATTCCAAGGACATGCCTCTCCCTGCCACCAGCATCCCAGGCTGAGGCTGTGGAGCTCTTCTGGGTGGGGAGCTCAGTGCTGTTCCAAGACTTGCCCTCTCGCTGTTTCTCCCATGCTTGCTTGAATCTAAATCAGCTGCCTGTCCCAGACTTCTAAACGTTTTTGCCAACAAGAAAATAGTGGATGGGCATCTGGGTGGCTCAGTGGGTTAAGCCTCTGCCTTCGGCTCAGGTCATGATGTCCGGGTCCTGGGATCGAGTACCACATCAGGCTCTGTGCTCGGCAGGGAGCCTACTTCCTCCTCCTCTCTCTCTCTCTCTCTGCCTGCCTCTCTGCCTACTTGTGATCTCTGTCTCTCAAATAAACAAATAAAATCTTTTAAAAAAAGAAGAGTAAAAAGAAAATAGTGGAGGTTGTGTGTGTGCTTGTGCGTGTGTCTGCGTGTTGCCTTGGAAATCATAAAGTGCTGGATCAGGAATCTGGAGTTCCTCCCTCAGGAATGGATAGGGGAATGATCTTGGTCCTTGCAGATCAAGAGCCATTCTGAGCCCTGAGAGAATTCTAAATGTTGGCTGACACTTCCCAAGATCAACCCAGACGGCCTATACTTTGGGCATTTGTTGGGGTTCCTGTGTGTGGTCAGAAGTCCCCTGGCCAACCAAAGGTGGCACACTAAGTACAGAAGTAGACCAAGAAGGAGAATATTCCCTGGAAGACCACATTACTCTCCTCCCTTACGGCAGTCTCTCTCTGAAAATGGGAAGGGGCACTCAAAAGACCTTGCATTCAGTAGAGGATGGGGAGAAAAAAGTGTATCGTTGGGGTAACAGTTCAAGTTACTGTATCCTTAGACTCTATGTGAGGCCATGTGGAAACGCTACTGAACAGTTTCGTGGGCTATGCCCAAGGGTAGGAGGGGTTAATGGAGACTGCGATTACACAACTCAGTGTAATTGAGCACCGTAATATCTTTTCCTCTTCACATGGTTTTTCTTCCATTTTGTCTGAGGCCAGGCATGAATCTAAACATATGTGTAAGAAGTTCATATCAGAAAAGGTGTACAAAGCCCACAAGCCTTAATTGGGCGGTACTATATCCTCATGGTGCTCTAGGCGGTCTTCAGACTGTACGTAGCCACATCATGGCTGACTGTGAATGCAGTCCCTTTCTGGGTATGTGTGTTCTTGGTGTAGGCTCTCCCCCGCCCCAGCCCACAGGTTAAGCGGTCCCTCTGAGCTGGGTGTGTCTCTGGGGGAAGCATGTTGTTCCAGTAGGTAAGAAGGGGAAATGGGGGGATGGGGATCCAGCAACAAGAAAGCATGCTCATAAGTGGGTGGGTTGTAGAAAGAAAGGAGCATGCTATTTCCTCTAACAATATGCATAGCTCTCTGTCAGAAATCTGGCCCTGATGAAAGAGCAATGCTGGGAGAAACCGGTGTACCCTTTGTCAGGAAATACTTGAATTCCTGCTGATCTATCCGCTGTGCCTAAAAACTCCCCCTAGACAACTTGGGGAAGAGAGGAGAAACTGTGTTCCTTTTAGGTGTTATGATTTCCCTTCAGCGGGGTTGGCCAGGGAAAGAAATCTATTCAGGGTGAGAATCTGGGAGAAGATACTTTCAAACGATATATCCGATGAAGGGCTAGTATCCATAATCTAGAAAGAACTTATCAAACTCAACAGCCAAAGGACAAATAATCCCATCAAGGAATGGGCAGAGGATGTGAACAGACTTTTCTCAAAGTGGACATCCAGATGGCCATCAGGCACATGCTTAAGGGCTCCACGTCACTCAGCATCAGGGAAACTCAAATCCAAGCCAGAATGTGATCCACCTCACACCAGTCAGAATGGCTAAAAAAGAAACAAGTCAGGAAATGATGGATGCTGGCCAGGATGTGGAGAACGGGGCACCCTCCCACGGGTTTGGTGAGAATGCAATCTGGTGCAGCCACTCTGGAAAACAGCATGGAGGTTCTTCAAAAAGTTGAAAATAGAGCTACCCTGTGACCTAGCAATCACACTCCTGGGTATTCACCCTAAAGATAAAAATGTCGTGATCTCAAGGGGCATGTGCACCTGAATGTTTATAGCAGCAGTCCTCACAATAGTGAAACTAGGAAAGAACCTTGATGCACATCAACAGATGAATGGAAGAGGAAGAGTTGGTATTTGTATGTATATTTGTGTATATACACACACACACACACACACACACACACACACACACGTACACATACCCGCACCATGGAATACTATGCAGCCATCAAAAGAAATGAAATCTTGCCATTTGCCAGGACATGGATGGAACTAGACGGTATTATTTTGAGCAAAATAAATCAGTCAGCGAACGACAGTTATTATATGATCTCCCTGATAGAAGATTCTTGAGAGGCAGTGTGGGTGGGTTTGGGGAGTAGGGAAGGAAAGAATGAAACAAGATGGGATCAGGAGGGAGTCCAACCATAAGAGACTCTTAATCTCACAAAAGAAACTGAGGGTTGCAGGGATGAGGGTTGCAGGGAGAGGGTGGTTGGGTGATGGACATAGGGGAGGGCATGTGCCATAGTGAGTGCTGTGAAGTCTGTAAACCTGGCGATCAGAGACCTGTATCTCTGGGACTAATAGTACATTGTATGTTAAAAAAAAATAACAAATAAAAAATAAATATTAAAAATGGATAAAGGACCTGAATGGATATCTTTCCACAGGATCATGGAAATGCAAGTCAAAACCACAGTGAAATATTATTATGTCACAGTTAATATTGCTACTATAGGAGAGAAAAAAGAAAACCAGTGTTGGCAAGGTTATGGGGACCATGGAACCCTTGTGCACTGGTAGAAAGGTAAACTGATACAGCCATTTTTTTTTTCTCAAAAAAGAATGAAACTATAATTACCCTGTGATGCAGCAATCCCAGTTTGGGGTGTATATCCAAAGGAAATGAAACAGGATTTCAAAGAGACATCTGCACCCCATGTTCACTTCAGCATTGTGCACTGTTGCCAAGACACTGAAACAACCTAAGTGTTGCATGGGTGAAGATTATGTGGGTCATGGACATGAAAAGTCTAGCGAAAAGAATATAGTCAATGATATTGTAATACCACGGTATAGTGAGAGATGATGATTACACTTACTGTGTAATACTGAGTAGTGTATGTAATTGTCAAATAACTGTGCCGTACACCTGAAACTAATATAAGATTGTATGTGCATTATACTTTAATGTTAGAGAAAATGTGAATGTTATTTGGTTATGGAAAAGAAGGAAATTCTGCTATTTGTGTCAACATGGATGTAACTGCAGGACATTATATTCAGTGAAAAAAGTCAGAAAGAGAAAGACAAATACTGAGTGCTATCATCTATCCATGGACTTAATAAAAATAAAGAAGTCAACTCACAGAAGCAAACAGTATGATGATGGTTACCAGTGGCTGGGACGTGGGGCACATGGAGAGATATTGGTGTAAGGAGAAGAACATTCAGTTATAAGATGAATAAGTTATGAGGGTCTAAGGTATAGCATGGTGACTGTAGTTATAATACTGTATTATGCTCTCGAAACTTGCTAAGGAAATAGATCTTAAGCTTGCTTACCAAAAAAAAAAAAAAAAAAAAAAAAAAGGGAAGAAAGAAAAATTTTCAGGTGATTGTGAGGTGATGTGCTCATTAATTTGCTTGCAGTAATCATTTTATAAGGAATATGTATTATAAGTCATCAGATTGTACACTTTCAATATATGTAGTTTTATGTGCTTATTATACCTGCAAAAATCTGGAAAAATATTTGCAATGGTAAATACGAGGTTATGAGAATTTTGCCACCCTTCACTATAACTAATAAAAGTAATGCTTCTAGTTGGTAAAGCATGCAAGCAACCGACCAGACAGGTGCAATAGGCGGAGCCCTCCCTTGTCCCTTCTCCAAGCCCTCCTCCAGGCCCACAGCTTGCCCCGCCCATCGCACCCTCCTGGCCAATAGCCAGCCGGCGGCCAGGCGGGAAGTGATGTGGACAGCCGCCAAGGTTTGGGCCTCCTGTGGCTTCTGAGGCCTCACTGGGAGCGGGGCGTGGAAAACTAGCTCTAGAAAATGAAAGCTGTAATAGTAGGAAGAAGAACAACGACCGAAAGCCTGGTCGAATTACGCGAAGGGTAGAAGCTGGGAATCAGAGCCCAAATTGTAAGAGAACAAATGGAGAAGACAGATAGCGCCCGAAGGTGTGTGTGGTAGGTCCAGGTGTGAGGAAGACGGTTTGCAGCGGCACAAGAGATGGGATGCAGGTGTCCCGCTCAGCAGGGGGACGGCGTGGGGACCAGCATCCCACGGGGTCGTGGGAAGAGGGAGGGAGCGAAAGGAGGGCCTGAAAGGAGACCCCAAGAGCCCGCGGAGTCCTGGATGCCTTGGCGGCGCCAGGCGCCATGAACCCTGGGAGCTCGGCCTTTGGCCCCGATTCCTGAGGAATGCAGTGGGGGCCCCATACAGTTCAATAGGGCGGGGTGGTGAGCTCTTGAGACTGACTGATCCCTGAAGCAAATATAGCGTTTCCTTCTGCAGCCTGTCCTCTTGCCGCCCACTCAAGCTCCCGGTTCTATGATAGCACGTGGCTGTCGTTTGCCTGATTTGATTTTTGAGCTCAGTGTCTGCTGAGCTGATGCACTTAGGCAAGGAGGAGGAGTCCAGCGTGGCAGCTTGGGGCTAGAGACGGCAGAGAGCACCAGTGCCTGCCTCTGGTTGGGTCATCAGAGAGCTCACTCTTCTTTTATGGGGAGGGCTGGAGCTCTCAGCCCAGCTGGGAGCTAATCCCAGGCCTTCTTAAGCTATACTGTGCTACACGTTCTCTCTTAGCTAGCTTCTTTCCTAACTTATCCTCAGTGGCTATTTTGTTTTTATTCTTCTGTCATGTTTAAAAGATTTTCTTCATTTACTTGAGGCAGAGAGCGAGACGGAGCCCCAGAGCAAGCCTGCAAACAGCGGGCATAGGCCAAGGGCAAGGGCAAGGGAGAGAATCTGAAGAGGTCCTTTCACTGGGCCCTGTGGGGACCCCGAGATCATGACCTGAACAGAACCATGAGTAGGAGGCTTAACTGGATCAGCCTGCAGGGGCTGCATATTTTTAAACATTTTGTCAAGATTTTACGTTGAAGTGATCTCTGTACCCAACGTGTGGCTCCAGCTCTCAACCCTGAGATCCAGAGCAGTCTCTGTGTCAGCCAGGGCTGGGGAAATCTGCCTGAACACCGAGGTTCATGTTCGTTACTAATGGCATGGGTAGAAAGGGTCTTTTTATTATTTCATTTTATTTAAATGTATATTATATTATTTATTTTATTTTATCTCAATTTTATTACTTTTATTTTATTTCAATTTTAATTTGTTTCTGTTTTAGGATTAAAACAACTTCTGTGTTTCCAGAGCCTGGGCATCCCATAGACAGTATCACCTTTATTGCTGATGCTGGGTTTTGAGAGCTGTTCATTCCTGGGACGTGGGTGTTCATTCCTTTCTGTTGAATTTCCAGGAACACATTTCTCATTGACCTCGCTAGCTTTTTTATTCCTTGCGGACAGAAAGTGACACACCCAGTGTGTACACACTCAGAGGCCGTTTCCTAGGATCTGGAGTTTGGGGAGGTGATGTGGGGGGAGCCTGGAAAAGAGGCGGGGTTTGATCTCTACTGAACACTATTAGCACTGGCAATTCTATGATTGTAGTCAAGACGTCATAGTCATTTTCCTAGGAAGAGAGACGGTGTTTGGTTTGTGGGTTGCGTTGTGACCTTGTTTTTGTCTGTCCTGAGCAATATTGTCAGATGGCCTTGTTTTGTCTTGTTTTATCAAGGTCTCCAAGCAGCTTTGTCGGAGGTTGATATTCTGCAAGCATGATTATTTACTTACAAGCATGAGAAAATACAGAAAATACAGGCTGGGAGTGTCCGTTGCGGGGTGAGAGGCTGGCCTTGTTCGTTGTCTCTAGAAATCCCTAAAGCAGAAGAAAAAAAGAGAGAGCTCGGATCTTAACAGTTGTAGCTGTAGCTGCAAACCTGATGGGAAAGTATGACTTTGGCTGTGTCTTGAGATTCCTGTGTCTCAGTTTCTCGATTCACAATGGCTCAAAGGGACTTGTTCCTGCATGGGTTGTCCCAGGTGTGAAATCGACAGGGGAGGAAGGTTGATAAGAGCCAGAGGCCCGGATGGTGGTACACAGCGCTTTCGTGGATTCCCACCCCTCCGGGGCTATCGGGTCAAGAACGGCAGGCACAGGCATGTGCTCTCCTGTCCAGCCTGGGTCCTCCAATCACCTATGGCTTCGTTATATTTACATGGTGGTTTCAGTCCCCCAGTGGGGTCAGATTGCAATGACAGGTCCAGGAAGAACTGGGTTAGGGCCCGGCCTGCCCTTACTGACCAGTAGGTTGAGTTCCTTAGATGACTGGAGACAACGTCAGCTGAGACCACCTTAGCTATGACCCATACTCTGTGAGACAGGAAAAGAAAAGACACTGCTCAGCCCGATGCATTTGCCATCTCGAGGCCTTCCTGCTCTCCCATCTTGAGGGTGTACTTACTGTAGATCACTTGGATTGTAAGCCAACTGAGTATAACCTGTAGGGGTGTAGAATTGTGACAAAAGCATATTCCAGGGGAAATTCCTTCTGGCCATTTTTGTTTTCAGGGTGGAATCTCGATTGACCAGTGTCCCCTGATATTCAGAGGTGGGTTTCTGGAGGGGGAGTGAGGAGCCTGGACAGGGGAGTTTGCAGCCAAGGCCTGGCTGGGGGCTCTGCTGCTGTCAGCTGGTGGGGGAAATTCTCCTAATTTCTGTGGGCCTCAGTTTCCCCATGTGTAAATTACAGTTGATATTCAAATTCTCCCAAGTCCCTTCCTGCTCCAGTGTCTGCACGTGCACGAGGGACTGAGGTGCCTGTTATGGAGTCCTGGGGACTGGAGCCGGGACCTGACTTGGTCCCTTCTCTGTGTGTCTCCCACAGGAGCCTGGGCTGAGTCCACACTGAAGACAGAGAATGGAGAGAGGAGCTGGAAGACAGGATATCAGCAAGTCTGGAAGACGAGAATATCGCAAAGAAGAACAAGGCCATGGTGGTGCAGGTGGTTGCCCGAGGAGGGAAGAATAAGCCCAGGCGGAGTCCAGAAAACTGAAGGGAAACCGAGGAATGCATGAGGCAGCATGAGCTGAGGGGGATGACTCGGAGAGTCACACAGTCCACAGTGAGCCCGTGCCCCTGGGGCGGGGCCCCACAGGATGGATCGGGATTCGCTTGTACTGCTGGAGAACTGTACCAGTTCCCAGAGGAGGAGGAGGTGCCCACGAGCTTCACCCTTGGAGCCGCCCTTACGGTGGATGTTTCCAGGTAAGTGTGGGCCTAGGGGGATCAGGGGCATTTGAATTAGAGTTGCAGAGGTCCACCTTTCCTGCAGACTATTGTTGTAAGGTCAGAAACGACCACAGTAGGGGGCTCTTGCCTCTGAGACAGTGATACCAATAATATTCTTTGGAATGTATTGTGGTAAAGGGCTTTATGCACTATATATTTTGTCCATATATATGTTCAGGGTCTCATTTTTCCTTAGTCTTAGTCCTTAGTGTTAAGAGCGTGGAATTCTGACATCAAGAGGATTTCACTGGGGAGGTCAAGCAGTGAGTGGGAGAATGCAAACAAGATCTTGTAGCATGTGTGTGTCTCAGTTCCTTGAGAGTCTGCCTTCTGCTCATGTCCTAATCCCAGGTCCCCGGGATCAAGTCTCATGGTGAGGGGGCGGGACAGGGGGCTCCCTGCTCAGCAAAAGGGCGCAGGGGTAGGCCAAGCACTCGAATCCTAATGACAGGGTGGGCCTTTGAGAAGACTCCAAGAGGGCAGTCCCTTCTTCATCAGAGCGCACCGCAAGGGCATGTCACGGGACATCGAGCGTGTTGCGGCTCCTCTTTAAGGAAGGGGATTTGTTGCCTTCTGGGAGAAAGCAGAGAGCATTCCTGCAGGACATTCGGTCTAGGACTGCAGTTGAGATTCGAGATTTTCGACCACTTCTGTTGGATCGGGGAAGGGATCTTTCTGAGAGCTTCCGCAGTGCTTGGCTTGGTCCTTGGAGCCGTGAATACAGAGGTCAATACAACATCATTGCAACTGTCACAGGGCTTTCTGTCGAGTAAGCAGAAGTGATGAGAAGCGGGGGTGGGGTGAGTTCCTGGGAGGAAGTGGCCAGTGCTGTCTGGGGCATGATGTCAGTGGTTGTTCCAGTCTCTCACGGTGTTTTTGACCTACCTTGGCCCCGGGACCCTAGACTGGGACCAGATTTCCGCTCCTTGGGATACTGCCTGCCAACACCTGGGTTCCAAGGTGGCCCAAAGCAGCCGACACTTCCCAGGTCTCCGGAGGAAACTGCTGGTATCAGTACCTCCCGCCTCTGACTTGGCCAGCTGGAGAAATCGAGGCAAGTTCACAAAGTCTAATAGGGGTGTCCTTGTCCTAACGATCAGTGATGTTGTGCCTTTGTGTCTGAGAACTTCCGTGCTTTCCAGACTTCAGTATTCTCTCTCCATATAAAAATCCTGTAAATAGGGGCGCCCGGGTGGCTCAGTCGTTGAGCCTCTGCCTTCAGTTCAGGTCTTGATCCCAGGTTCCTGGGATGGAACCCCACCTCGGGCTCCCTCCTCAGTGGGGAGCCTGCTTCCCCCTCACCCACTGGCCGGGCTTGTGTTCCCTCTGTCACTCTGTCTCTCTCTGACAAATAATGTAATTGAAGGCTTCCAGAAATGTGCATAGTGGCCATATTGTAGATCAAGTAACTAAAAACAACAGAGAGGCCTGGAAACGATTGCTGGGGTAAATTAAAGGCAATCTAAATGAATAGAAAGACATCTATCCCATGCATAGATTAGGAGACTCCAGGTGATTGGAATACCAAATGAGTTTCATTCGGACTCACATGGGAGAAGACACATTGGGGGCAAATGTGCAAGCTAATTCTAAAAATGTATATGCACATCGAGGTACTGAGACTAGCAAGATGGCCATGAAGCCTTAAACTGGAGAAATCCACTCCATGTCAAAGCTCATCATGAAGCTATGGTCATTAAAGCACTACGTTATGGTATAAGGAATCACAATGTATATATATATAGGAACAAGAGGGACTATTGAGTACAAAATTTCCCCATACACATATACAATGTTTAAACTTTTTTTTGGATTATTTCTAAGTCATCTCTACATCCAACATGGGGTGCAAACCCACAACTCTGCAGACAAAGGTCGCTTGCTGCACCTATTGAGCCACCCAGGAACCCTGGGTGTTTGTTTGATTTTTTTTTAAATTATTTATTTATTTTCAGAAAAACAGTTTTCATTATTTTTTCACCACACCCAGTGCTCCATGCAATCCGTGCCCTCTATAATACCCACCACCTGGTACCCCCACGCCCCCGCCACTTCAAACCCCTCAGATTGTTTTTCAGAGTCCATAGTCTCTCATGATTCACCTCCCCTTCCAGTTTAGCCCAACTCCCTTCTCCTCTCTAACACCCCTTGTCCTCCATGATATTTGTTATGCTCCACAAATAAGTGAAACCATATGATAATTGACTCTCTCTGCTTGCCTTATTTCACTCAGCATAATCTCTTCCAGTCCCGTCCATGTTGCTACAAAAGTTGGGTATTCATCCTTTCTGACGGCGGCATAATACTCCATAGTTTATATGGACCCCATCTGCCTTATACATTCGTCCGCCGGAGGGCATCTTGGTTCTTTCCATAGTTTGGCGACCGTGGCCATTGCTGCTATAAACATTGTGGTACAGATGGCCCTTCTTTTCACGACATCTGTATCTTTGGGGTAAATACCCAGGAGTGCAATGGCAGGGTCATAGGGAAGTTCTATTTTTAATTTCTTGAGGAATCTCCACACTGTTCTCCAAGGAGGCTGCACCAACTTGCATTCCCACCAACAGTGGAAGAGGGTTCCCCTTTCTCCACATCCCCTCCAACACATGTTGTTTCCTGTTTTGTTAATTTTGGCCATTCTAACTGGTGTAAGGTGATATCTCAATGTGGTTTTAACTTGAATCTCCCCGAGGGCTAGTGATGATGAACATTTTTTCATGAGTCTGATAGCCATTTGTATGTCTTGATTGGAGAAGTGTCTGTTCATATCTTCTGCCCATTTTTTGATATGTTTGCCTGTTTCGTGTGTGTTGAGTTTGAGGAGTTCATTATAGATCCTAGATATCAACCTTTTGTCTGTACTGTCATTTGCAAATATCGTCTCCCATTTCGTGGGTTGCCTCTTTGATGTTTTGACTGTTTCCTTTGCTGTGCAGAAGCTTTTGATTTTTTTAAAATAAAGTCATTGGTACACTTGACGAGGATAACCAAAGACTTTTACTAAAAGTAACTGGAATGAATGAACATCTACTTAATACTATGTTAACATTAAAACCTACTTAGCACTATATATCGATGGTAGTTGAAGAAGTAAAAGTAAATGTTTTTTTTGTTAAAGATTTTATTATTTATTTGTTGGAGATAAAGAGAGAGAGAGCAAGCAATCACAGGCAGGGAGAGATGCAGGCAGAGGGAGAAGCAGGCTTCCCCCCTGAGCGGGGAGCCCGATATGTGACTCGATCCCAGGACCCTGGGCTCATGACCAGAGGCCACGTCAGATACCCAACTGCCTGAGCCACCCAGGTGCCCCAAAGTATAATTTTCAAGCACAGGGTCTCACGTCAGTAGCCAGTGTTGACAACATGATGCTCTTAGCCCGTTGTGATGGAATTTTTCCCGGAGGTTTCGGGCAGGAATGAGGTCTAGGTAAAGGAAGCACCTTTGCAGAAAGGTATAGGCACGAATTGGCAAATGGGGGCGTGGGGTTTGGCGTAGAAGAGGACTCTCCCTGAGACCTGCCTCCAGCCCCCATAACAAGGGGTTCCGGGGCCAGTCACAGGGGACCTGGGTCCTCCGTGTGCCTTTGTTTCTTCATTTGTGAACCAGGAAAAAGGAAAGCTCCCATGAACAAGTGGACTGTGAAGACTAGAAGTGCTAATATGTAGGAAATCATGCGTCTCAAGAACTCTAAGGGACGTCCATGATCTCAGGGAGTTTCCAAACTGACTAAACACCGGACTTTAATAAGAAGATTCCAGACCCCACGTCAGCCCACTGAATCAGAATTGCTACAAACCAAAAGGACGAGGTTGCATTTGTACTAACTCTCCGAGGCTGTTCTGATACAGTGATGAGTATATGAGTAGGGAACACTGAGTCGTATAACGTTCCTCTAAAACAGCAAAGTGGGAATAGCAGAACGCGGATCTTTTCTGTCGAGTCTCTCCGCCAGAGGAGTAAAGGAGGAGGACTCTGCAATGGAAGGAGACCTGGCCCACCTGACCCCATTTAATCTTCGCGCAGTTTCCATGTTTGATTAGAAACAGGCCGCCAGGTGAATGGCACGAGGTCAAGTCAAAGGAATCTATCAAGCAGTGCTGCATCTTCTGAAACTTGTTTTTACCTTTCTGAAACTTGAATTTCAGTATAGTTATCTTACAGTGTTAACATAAGTTTCAAGAGTAGAATGTGGTGATTGAACATTTCCATACATTGCTCAGTGCTCATTCGCACAAGTGCACTTGTTGACGCCCTCTGCATTCCCCGATTCCCTGGTCCCCCTCCCCTCTGGCTACCACCAGTTTGTTCTCTCTAGTTAAGAGTCTGTTTCTTGGTTTGTCTGGTGCCCTTTTCTTTTGCTCTGCTTATATATTTTGTTTCTTACGTTCCACATACGAGTGGAATCCTTTGGTATTGAGCTATCTCGGACAGACTTAATTGACTTAGTACAATATACTCTAGATGCCCCTGTCTCATTTCAAATGGCAAGATTTTATTCTTTTCTATGGCTGAGTAATATTCCGTGGTATAAATATACCGCATTGTCTTCACCGGTCATCTATGGACGGACATCTGGGCCCTTTCCAGAATTTGGTTATGCATGTATTCGTGCTTACTAGTGCTTATGTATTTCTGAGAGTAAATATCCCGTAGTAGGACTGTTGGATCGTAGGGGGGTTCTGTTGTTACGTTCTTGAGGAACCTCCATACCATCGTCCACAATGGCTCCCCCGGTTTGTGTGCCCAGCACTAGGGCAAGAGGGTTCCCTTTTCTCCGCAGCCTTGCCCACACTTGTTGTTTCTTATGTTTTGGGTTTTAGCCATTCTGACGGGGGTGAGTGCATATCTCATTGGTTCTTTCTGTTGCTTGTTTTTTGTTTGTTTGTTTAAGATTTTACCTGCTTCTTTGAGATAGAGAGTATAAATGGGGAGGAGTCGAAGAAGGGGTAGCAAGCTCCCCACTGAGCAGGGAGTCTGATGTGGGACTCGATGCCAGTGAAACGTGGTCCCTATGACATAATCAGAAGAGCAAGGAAAGCAACGTACACATAGAGGGGTCATCTAGGAGTCAGGGATGTTAAGTTCTTGAGGAACCTCCGTACTGTTTTCTAGAGTGGCTGCACCAGTTTGCATGGGCACCGAGAGTGTCAGAGGGTTCCCCTTTCGCTGTACTCTTGCCACAATCTGTTGTTTCCTGAGTTGTTACCTGTAGGCATTCTGACTGATGTGAGGTGGTATCTCACCGTGGTGTGGTTTGTATTTCCCTGGTATGGCACTCTTACTTTCAACACTCCGTAAAACTGGTGGTGCAAGTACTTTCTATTCAGTGAGGATGTCCTCGTATGCAGGCAGTAGAGAAAGAGTATTGAATATGCAACCCTCACGGAGTCCTCATTCCCTCCCTAGGAGTCCTTTGAAGTGAACTTCCCTGGATGAGAGATGACAGAGGAGGCTTTGACTTTCAAACAGCTGGTCACTGTTGAATAGACTTACTGGCATTTGTACGACACAACTCTGGGAGTGGAGTAGGTGGGAAAAATAGGATGTAAGTAACATCTGTTTCACTGGGCGGGAACAGTAGTATACCAGGTCAGGTTGATACAGAAGGAAAGGGAAAATACAATAATGTCAAAAGTTTGAGGTCGAGAGATCCCTTCACACTGACAAACTGAAGGGGAGAAATTTGGCAAGCTCATAGGGAACCAAACATGTCCACGGACTTTCGGTGTAATGCTCAGCCCTACGTATACGACCTTCCTAAACGGCAGACAGGCCTATAGGCGCACAGGTGCACATGCAGAAAAGAAAAGAAATACCACAGAGAGCTAAACACAGAAACATGTCCTCCCGGTAGGGTACGTAGAGCCTAAAGGTGATGGAGACTCAGTATAACTGTGACGATGAGAACCAAGCACATGTCCATGAGCATGTGTCCCGATCCTCCAAATCACCATGATAGGGAGAGCTTAGAGCATCCAATGTCAATAACCCACAAGTTCATAGTGGTTGTCCGAACCAAAAACTTTAATGACATAGAAGGGGGACAGAATGTTCTTTTCCACAGTGCAGTGCCGTCCAATACACATTGTATAGATATCCAAACATCAGAATTCTTCCAATGTACAAACAGAGATAGGGTTAGGAGATACCACAGGGAGCAGTAAAAGATGGCAACATGTTAGAGAAAGTGGTTAAGAGGAGAGGCTCGTCACCCATCCTCAGGGTCCACCACGTACCAGATTCCCAATTTCAGAAAGCAAAGCATGTGTCTTGCTGTGAACAGATCAATCTGATAGGTACTCTATAGCAATGCAACCAAAGCTGCTCTCACAGGAGTGGTGATGGGCACACTGGACCTTCTTGGTCTCCGGGTAGGCTAGCCGGGACACATGCAGCATTAACCATGGAGTGTCCTGGCCCAAGGCACAGGCTGAATTTAATCAGGAGGAACTGATCAGACAACTTCAGAATGTAGGCCATTAAGCTGGACATGTGGCCTGTCCCCTACAAACAAGGAAATGTCACCACCACCGGAGACAGCCACCTAACGTTGAGGAGATATTTTGGGTTCTGAAGGAGTAAGAAAATACAGCAACACATTCTTGTCGTCCTTTGGAACCCAACCTATCTCTCCTCCATGTTGCTGTCTCTTATTTGTGGTGACAGGGATTTGTGAAGACAGACAGACCGGTCATCTGGTTCAATGGTCCACATCCTGAAGGTGTCTGATAACTCCCTCGTGCTCAAATTCAGGCTGAACGTCTCCAGGAAGAACACGGTGTAGTCAATGCTGTGTGCTTCTGGCATAGCCCAGTTGGTGGCCCAGAATGTCCAGTGTGACATGTGGCCTCTTCCCGTGGTGCTGCTGACTCTGGTTCTCTGCAGGATGGAATTGAGAGCAGCAAGACTGAAGGTCTCTGGAAACGGGGGTGTGATCTAGGCAGGCATTGGTCTCCTGAGGGGTTTATCACAACTGGAGCTGAAGGGAAGAAACTCTCTCCTCCAATGGGTCTCTTGCAGTAAAAATCATCGAGAATGGCTTGGGATTGTGATGTGGATTCTCAGCAAAGTGTCTCTCCCGTGCTCTCTTTGGGCTTTAACTTGATGTGCTGCTTTAGATTTCCTTTCATCCAGTGGAAAAAGAAGGGGTTTTAGGATGAAGTTTCAGGATGGGGTTTTCATTCACAGAGGCCTCTCTTTTCTTAGTTTCTGCAGTCTTTGGCATCTGAGAGAGGAAGAGTGAGAGAAATCAAATGTGAGTCTTGGTCAGATGCTACTGGTGGCTGAGCCTGGAGGGGTGGTGGCCAGGTGACAGAGGGCAGGAGCAAGCTGAAGGCCTCTCCAGAGGAGCAGCTGCAGGGGGAGCTGCACCCAGGCAGAGGGGGAGTTGAGAGCCCCAAGTCAGAAGTCATACCTTCACGAAACCGATAGGCAGCCTGTGTTGGAGTTTGCAGGGGCCCCTGGGCTCCCCCAGCAGGGGGCTAGTGATGTCCCAGCTCAAAGCTGCTGTGAGCTTTTGCCAGATCCCAACTACCTCCTCCTCTGCAGCCACTTCCCCCTTGAGCCCCTCCATCAGAAGCCAAGTGATGGCTTGCCGACGCCTCCCGGGGAGGTGGGCACCTAGCACGCACCACGCGCGTTCCGAGACAGGCTGCTGCAGGAAGCAGGGGACCCGTGGCAGCCAAACACATCCCCTTTTCACCCTTGTCCCAGTCTTCTGAAAAGGAGGCCAGGCTTTGGAATGAGTCCTAGATTGGGAGAGCCCACAGGGGCCTATGAGTATCTCCAACTTCTTTTCTGCCCTGTGCAGAGGAGGAGCTGTGGCCCCAGGGGCTAAGGACCCCCGAAAGCCATGTGACCTGTGACTGAAAAGCCTGGGCTGAAAGCCAGGCTCAGGCCCTGTGCAAACCTGTGGTGGGGAGGGAGAGGATAGCCCCTGATCTGCAGGTGTGGGCAGGCAGTAGATACTGATGGTCACTTTTGGCCTCCCAGGAACAAGCCCAAAGGTGCTGAGGGAAGAGCCCGGGGAGGAGAAACCCCAAGGGGAATTCACAAAGGACAGCCTGGGTGTTATCAGGGACACTTCATTTTCCCTCAGGGACAACAAGGGTCTCTGAATGTTATCTCACACAGGATAGACCTTGGGGCATTTGTAGGAATAGTCTGAGTAGGTATAAGCTTCAGCAAAGTGTAAAGGGCACATGGAGAAGGATTCATGTTTGCTTTCTAGATTCTCATCCCTTCTTTCCCCAACTTTCCATAAGCGTAGAGCCTCTCATGGATTCCAGGGGTGTTCTGATGGGCCTGCAAATGGATAGATAGGAGAAGGAGTCCTGAGATTGTTTCCTGAGATGTTGTATAACGACACCATAGGATTCTTTTCTTTCAATCTGTCGTGGACCTGTCGGGGAGCTGGCAAGTCCTCGTAGTGACTTTGTGAACCATGGTTTTGATTGCCACAGGAAGCAAGAAACCTGAAATTCCTCAACCTCGATCAGGGAAGGGATCATGTTTTAGACACTGGGTTTCCAGGCAATATTCCTTCCTCATTGTATCGTGTATGATAGGGGCTGAGGAGAAGCTTGACCCACCAGCTGGGTCCCAGGTGAGGGTTCTGTGTCCACCTAGCTCAGATTTCCTGAACGTCCCAAGAGGAGAGTGCATGTGGCAGTGACTCATTGAGACCTCGGACCTGGGAGGAGGAGGCTTGGAATTGGAGAAGCAGGGAAGGAGGGCAAGGAAGCCAAGAAAGCGTGTGGTTTCTGGCAGAGCTCTAAGTGTTTGATGGGTGTAATAATGCTGCTCTGCTGAGGAGGGCCGTGGGGCCTGCTTCGCCATGGGCGTGGAGAGAGGGGAGAGGGAATCCCAGGACAGCCCCGGCAGGAACACAGCAGAGTTGAGCTGCATCCCGGTGATGGAGACCAAGGGCCGGCAGGGTGGCAGCCCCCATGCGAAACCGGGGAAGCACCAGCTGTGGGAATGGCCGAAGGAGGGAGAGCAAGTGAAGAGACAGTGTGTGTTTGGTCGGGGGTGTTGGGGGGGTGGAGCTCTAATCAGCAGGAGAACAGTAGGAGTCCATGCCCCAAGCGCCAAAGGCATGATTACCTCTGGGCCCTAAGCTTGAAGACCAGGGAATCTGCATGCCAGTCTCCACTGGCCAAACTGCAGTATTCTCTTGGGAATCTTCTGTTTCATGACACGGAGGGCTTTCATGTGGCCATGGATTTGACAGCCATGCTGTCTGTCCCTCGAGTCCTCACCAGCATCACGCTCCAGCTTGGGAGGGTTCTTCATGCACATGGAAGCATCCAAAGCCAGTTCTGCAAGGAAAAGCACATCGACAGGATCCGCTGTGATTCATGATCTTTCTGGACCTCCACCTCCATTGATGTCAAAGAAGGACAGTGGCCAGAATGAGAAAGGCCGTCTGACAGATCACAGGCCCGTGGACACAGTTTGATTACTTCCGGTTTTGGCTCTCTCTCTCATACTCAAGTAAGGCTCACTGGGCCAGGAGGCCAACAGGTTCCCAATGGACAAAAGTGAAAGCACGAGAAACGATCGGTAAAAAGAAACAGTTCTGGGAAAGAGAAGTTTCCACACACAAGGAAATTGTGCTGGAAAGAGGCTGTACTCTTGTCGAGAAGAGACTGTAGAGCGCAGCAAAGTCTAGGTTGCAGGGAAGCCTTTCGGGGTCAACCAGGGAAGAGCACACTGGGGAATGCATACAACATGCATCAACATGGCCAGCGTTTCATACCTGTGCACTACGTATAATATACACACCGAATAGACAACATGTGTGTGACCTAAGATAGAAATGTCTGTGTCTGTATGTATATATGTATGTATAAGGGAGTCAGTGATTAATGAGGGATTTGCGGACAGGCCCAGAGCATTCTACCCCCGCTCTGCTCAGCTGCATCGAGTAAAAGAAAAGACACGGAATCCAAAAGAACGAGAAAAGCAGTGGTGAGAAACAGGTGACCATGGACATGTTCCATGGGGGAGTCGGTGGGAACAAGTCAGAGTAAAAGCATCTGCCCCAGCGTGTAATTGTGTATTCACCCCCAGCTGATAGGATGAAACCTAATCCCCCAGTGTGATGGTATGATGGGGTGAGCCTTTGGGAGGCAGCTCCTCCCCTAGAAGGGATTCGCGCCCTATAAAAGAGACCTCACAGGGTTCCGTCGCCTCTCTGCACTGTGAGGACAGAGCCAGAAGGCAGCCACCTCTGAGCCAGGAAGGCAGTGTCACCAGGCCCCGAATGTGTCCCTGTTTGATGGTGGTTCTGGCGCGCCTCCGGAACGGTGAGATACCGATTTCTGTTGTTGTTGTTGTTGTTGTTTTTTTTTTTAAAGATTTTATTTATTTATTTGACAGAGAGAAATCACAAGTAGATGGAGAGGCAGGCAGAGAGAGAGAGCGGGAGGCAGGCTCCCTGCTGAGCAGAGAGCCCGATGCGGGACTCGATCCCAGGACCCTGAGATCATGACCTGAGCCGAAGGCAGGGGCTTAACCCACTGAGCCACCCAGGCGCCCCCGATTTCTGTTGTTAAGAAGTCAGCCTGTCTGAGGCATTTTTGTTATTATAAGCAGAGGGGACCAAGGAGCTGGCATGGAGCTTTTTTTCTTGCTCAGGCCTCCATGGGACGTGAGTCACAGAGAGAGGGAGGGGGCCAGCGGGTCGGGGCAGGACGGTGGGCGCCAAGGAGAAGTGACAGGCCGCAGGGAGAAGACAGTAAGGAGGGTGAGTGCTAAGGCCCTGGTCCGCGCTGGGCTTCCCCGAGCACTCACTGAGCTCTTTCTCCAGGGCCCTCCCTGGTGCCACAGTGCTGCTACTGATGTGGCCTCCCCCTGGGAACGGCATCTCCTCAATTCTCAGGGAGGTCAGCTCCTGACCGAGGAGCCCCAAGGCACCCCAGGCTCCAGGAAGGGACTCTGAGTGCTGGTGGGGAAGGAAGACAGGATGCAGAGGAGGGTGGAAACGCTCAGTCTTCAGGACATCTGAGCAGAGGTGGATCCTGAGGAGCAGGAGGCTGGGCATGAGGCCCCGGAGATGAAGGGAGCAGATGGACTAGATGGAGGACCCGAAGAGAGAGTGACCTGTATACTTCATGGGGTAAAGTGGACCCTTCTCAGCTTAGAAAAGGAAAAAACAAAAATCAGTAGTACGCGGTGTTGCGAGGCCAGTATTTCTACAGTGTCTGTGAGCACCGAACAGGGTAGATGGGCTTGACGATGCTGAAGGAGAGAAAACTGGGCGCATGAGCCTTTCTGAGAAAGGCAGGCAGGATGGGGTCCGGGGATAGTAGATCTGCCTAAAACTGCTCTTCCCCACATGAAACAATGCCCTGACACCATTTCCAAGAGTTGAAACCCCACAGGCATCTGAGGATTCGATGTGACAAATTCATACATATTGTCATGCAATTTTGTTGCATCAGGGCCCCTATGAATTGTATTTCATGTTCCCAAGAACAATGAGACGGAGACCCCATTTTTTGTGGTTTTCAGTAAGCGGACTGAAGGGAAAATGCATGAGAAGAGGCGGAAGTTGGCCAGTTATACAGCCAGGAAGTGGCAAGGTCAGTACCTGGTTCAGAGCTGATACTGAACACCAGGCTCTTGCTCACCTTGCTGTATTGCAGCATCGTGGGGGCTCAACCTCATCCCATTGCTACCTGTAGCCACAAGTCTGTGATGACCAACACAGGGCCTAGAGCTTCCTAGTCACCTTCCCTCTCACCTCGGAGCAGTGGCGGTTGGTCCCCAGAACCCATGTTGGTGCCCAGGCTCCCGATGGCAGAGGAGAGGCTGAGCCTGGCTCTGTTGTCACCACGGTCCAAATGCTGGTCCAGCTGCAGTTGCAGGGAATCAGCCACCGGGGTGCTTGGCTGTGTCTGTGCCCCGGAACTTTGCACCTGTGCTCTTGGGAAAGTCAAGTTTCCACTGGATGGCCCTTGGTGACAGGGAGACTGCATCGGAGCTGAAGCGAGAAGAGATTTCAATGGGATCCATCCCAGGGCTCCTTAGCTGAGTGCTCTCAGAACACCCATGTCTGATGCCCCCGCCCCTCTGTGAGACCACCCTGGGAGCAGGTACAAAGGCAGGCATCATGGCTATGAAGGAGATGTCCCCATTGTCTCTGAGCCTGTGGATGCTGTGTTGGCAGGTGACCAGGCTGCAGAGTCCCTGAGGTGAAAATCACCCCCTGACTCCGCAGGGCCTTCGGATGGGCCCAGTAGCTCATGCCTATCATTCTGTTCATAGTAACCTTGGTGTGAGAGCCTAGAGAGAAGTTCCTGGAGAGTTCTCAGGGCTTGGGAGAAGGAGTTGTCCATGTGTAGTGGCAACAAAGAACGGGGGAAGAAGTTCAGCCTCGAGGCTTCAGGTACCCCTAGAAGAGGGAGTTGCGGAAAGGTAGCACGGGCCAACTTATGGGGCCTTTTCCCAGCTCTGAAGCCTTTTGAAGCTTCTCATCTGCAATTTCTGTCTGCCCTTCCGTCCGTCCACTCATCTGGATTCTATTGCCCCTTGGAGAATGCTAAATAACCGTGTGTTTCATTTGTGCCTCCCAAATTGCTGTAATGCTGAGGATGCCTGGTCTCTTTGGCCCTCGGGGAGGACGGGGAAACTCGGGAGAAGGTAGTCCTAGGGCGGAAAGGCTGTTACTGTCCACGTAAGGTTGAGGGACAAAACATTTCTTAGGCAGTTTCACTGTACCATATTGATCCAATAAGGAACATCATGGACTCCTTGCTGGCCCTAGCACATGTTTTGTTCAGCAGAGAAAGTCTCCTAACAGGGCCAATTTTTCTCCCAGAAGGGAGGTCCAGAAAATAGCCTGAGCGGGAAGAGACGGGAAGTGGATTTTGGCCTGCGCCCCTGTGTGAGCGTGGCCGGAAGGGGGTCACACTCAGCAGGCTCCACGTTTCTGAAGATCCTGGAGAGGGAAACAACTCTTTGCTTTGCCCCTGAATGATGCCCGTAGCCACGTAAGGTGCACAGGCTGCTGCTCATTTAGAGGGCATTATGCCACCAAGAGTGGACACGTGACAGAAACCGTATCCAAGCTGGGAAAATATCACTGATGCTGCACAGAGGGTGAAAAGCCCACCATCCACGGGGGAGGAAAAGCGGGACTAGAGCTTTGGCTTCACTGAATCCATGGGACAGGGGACAGACAGGACTGGGTGCTCAGGATCTTCCATGTAAATGCTCCAGAGGAAGGCCAACACCCGGGGAGAATGAAATTTGAGCTCAGCAGAAACAGCACAGACGCTGCCCATAGGGAGCAGCCGCATAGCAGTGTGGAGACCAGAGAGCTTGCAAGAAGATACACAGGACGTACAAGTGGCCATAGAATTTCTTGGGTCTAAAAAGTCTCTTCTTGGAAATAAGAGGCCTGTTACCAAGATGCCTCCAGGTGAGAGAGCGGTGGCTGAGGTTTTGTCCCTTTCTCTCCATTTCTCCTCTCTCACCTTCCTCAGTGCAGCCAGCTCGGTGCTTTGCCGGTGGGACACCCGAGAGCCGAGACCCGATGGAGTTCCTTAGTCCTACGGCAACTGAGATGAAGGACTGCTACAGGACAGACAGGGTCCTCACAAGACCAGTCATCTCTGGGTCTGCCCCAGGAGTCAAGAACTGGGATGGAAACTCTAAGCCACCCTATAGGTCACTGCTAACATGGGGAGGATGCTAACATACTTGTCTTTGGTTTTCCCATCCTCAGCTAACAGAGGGCAAATTCCCACTTCACCTTTCACGGACTGTGGTCAGAATGAAATTTGTGTTGTCACTGGAAATGGGGCAGAGAGCATCTGGAGAGGCTTTGCATTTCTCAGAAGGAGAACACAGAGCTATGGCTTTGGGGACCAAGACTTGGCAGGACTTACTGTATTTCCGCAGTTGGTTGGCCAGGGAGTAGGCCGTCGCTTCGGATACAAGGAATTTTTCCTTGAGGTCTAGGAAGTCCTGGGTGGATTTTTCCAGCTGTGACCGAAGCTGCCAGTTGACTTCCTGGAGGCTGCTTTCTGCCCCTGCCTCGGACAGAGGGCCAGGATGGGCTGCCATGGCGACCCGTGGCAGTAGAGATAGAACTGGGGACCAAAAAGCAGAAACCCAGACTCACGGTGGGTTAAAAACCAGTGACGCCAAGTTGGTTTAATCAGGACTGAGGGGTGAGGTTACAGGAATCCTTTACTTACTGTTGGGAACAATTGGAGCAACAGCCCACAGTACTTGAGAGACAACCAAGGTTCAAGATGCCAGAGGTGGGAGCCAAAGGCACTGCTCGTATCTCCGACTCCAACAGGAATGACTGAGGGAGCACCCAGAATGCCAGCTACTGGTCTGCACCAGCACTAACTGAATAGAATGTCCAGGGTGTCAGTGGAACCTGGGGAGCCCCTGCCTTCCAGTTGCCGAGGGGCCATGCTGATAAACAAGGCTGCCTGGTCTCCCGTGAAGGTGACCGCTGATGGGGCCCACCCCTCAGTGGTCACTGTCAGTCGTTGTCTACCCTTGTGCTGATTCCACAGTTTCCCTCTCTTTCCAAAACAGTGTCTCAGCATAGTGCTCATTATTCGTTCCCTTATGTGTGTAGAATAACGTCAGGCAGAAATAGCGTCCCACGGAGTTTTCTTTGTTCTTTTTCTTTCTCTTTAATTCTTGGAGAGAGAAGGGGGGCATGGGTAGAGGGAGAGTATGTGATAAGGGGCTCGGTGTCAGAACCCGTGAGACCTTGACCCGATCCTAAACCAAGAGTCAGATGCTCAACCAAAGGAACTACTCAGGCGCCCTTCGCAACAGGTGTTCTTAGGGGCTCTCCTGAACTCATCCCACTTCTCAACAGCGGTTCAACAGATCTTAAGGCTTTTCTAGTGAGGGAAATGTCTGAAGTCAAAGCCTATCTGGATGTTCTTCTCCAGGTCTTCTCTAGGTTTTTTTCTCTAGCCATTAAAATACAAGAGAAACATGCTAGCAGTTTAGCCATCTTTAGTTGCTTTGTATTTGAAAAGGTTTTCAAAGTATTCGGCCTTCCTCCATTTACAATACTTTCTTAGCATGTATGTAGTAAATAAAGCTTTTTTTTACAGCAAAAACTAAACAAAAGAAAGCAGAAAACAACGATGAAAGAGCCCCAGACAGATGAAAATAAAAAGCCCCCAGGAAAACAGCAAACAGAACCCAGACTTAGTGTATGCAATGAATCTTGCAAACTGTTTCTGGGGCCCCTGGGGGCTCATCTGGTTAAGCGACTGCTTTTGGCTCTGGTGGTGATCCCAGAGGCCCGGGACCAAGTGAGGCATCAGGCTCCCAGCTCCATGGGGAGTCCGCTTCTCCCTCTGGCCTTCTCCCCTCTCGTGCTCTTTCTCACTGTCTGTGGCACGCTCCGCTCCCCTCCAATACATAAATAGATAAAGTCTTACAAAAGGAGGAAAAGAAAGGGAAGAAAACGGTTTCCTGTCCCAAGTCTGTCAGTATTCTTCTTACTGCAAGTCTGTGTTAGGTAGACTTGTTTTCCCATTAGGTGCACATTTCATTTCCGTTTCCTTAGCTATTTACCTAAGAGTGGGATTGCTGCGTCATACGGGACCCTGTGTTTAACTTTTTGAGCAACTGCCAGCCTCTTTTCCAAAGCAGAACAGGGACACCCTTTTACATTCCCACCAGGAATATGTAAGAATTCCATTTCTCTACAAGCTTCCCGACACATGTATTGATTGTCTCTTTGCTTGAAGTCATGGTAGTGGGGCTGACGTGGGATCTCACTGTGCTTTAGATGTGTATTTCCCTAGGGACTAATGAAATTGAGCATCTTTTCCTGTGTTCATTGTTGCAATGGTATTGTCCTTTTGAGAAAGTCTACTCAAGCTCCGTTCCCCATTCCTATATTGGCTGTCTTTTTACCAACTGCTGAGTTATAGGAGGGTTCTTTACATGCATTGTAGATAGCAGACCCCACTTTTCACTTCACTTCCTCGATAGTGACCCTTGAACCAAAAAGCTTTTAAGATGATGAATTCTAGTTTCTCTGTTTATTTTTGGGTTGCTGGTGTGGTTTTGCAACCAGCTTCCAACCCCAAATCATGAAGATGTAGAAGTCTGTGTTCCTCAAAACATGGCTTTTGAAAGAGAGCTTGCCTGCATTTTAGTAGTTGCTGGACATTATTTAGTAATGCCTGTTGAGTGTTGATTGATATTTCTCTCAATGGATAGTCTTGCGCCTGTTTTCCCACCTGTGGAGCGTGCCAAGGCCTGTAACAGAGATTTTGGAAATGATATCTGTGAACATCCTGGCTTAGATTCAGGGGTGAATCCTGGTTCTGCAGTGGAGCTGGTCTTAAACTCAAGCACATTTGTACAAATTGCTCAGGCCGTTTCGAGCTGAGTCGTTGTTGATCTTTCTGAGGAACACTTGTGTGCTAGTCCAGATCGTGTAGGGCCAGAGTGGACTTTCTCAGTGGCCTCCACACGGAGAAGACTGCCAGGATTGGACCTCGTCAAGACTTTCATCTCGGGTCTACTGGAATGGAAAGTAGACCTGCTTCAGGGTTTTGGGAACGTTGTTCCATGCAAGTTGGTTCCTCTCCTTTTTTTTTTTTTTTTTTTCTTTAATGTGTACATGATTTCTTTCTAGAAAAGGGGAAAGGATATTTATTTCCAAACAGCCTGTCTGTTCTTTGTCAGTGGTGTGTCTGTGCTTTTGAAAACGTGTCAAGGAGAATTCCAGGTCAACTATCTTCTATGCAAAAAGTATAGTTCCTGTACAGTATCAGGTGATCATACTTAATATTAGGAACTATCTTGTAACTCAGATGGTATCGTTTCCTGATGAGAAAAAAAAAATACAAAGAACACCAAGCTTCCCAAGATCTTTGTCCCAGGTCCCAGGTCACAGCTGTAGTGAAGTGAGGAGCGAGCATTCGAAACCTTTTCTGGAGGCACCTGTTTGGCTCAGACAGATCAGCATGCAAGTCTTAATCCCTGTTCAAGTCTGGATTTCAGGACTGGAACCCCATGTTGGGTCCTGCTTAAAAAAAAAAAAAAAAAGAAAAAAAGTAAAAGAAAAGAAAAAAAAAAGAAACCAGTGTAGCTGGTATCCCATTGGGTTTTCCTATGCTTATGAAGCAATTACCATATGCTATGGTATCTCGTTGTATACTGATTTCTTTCCTTCACGGCTAAAGAGTTGTGTCTCTTCGTGGGCTAGTATTAGAACCAGTGGTACGTCTTGTTTTGTGAAGTTTCATTTCGAGTCTTTTGGCCATTTCTTTTATTCTTTTGATGATCTCCTCAGACTAGATGATACCCAATTCTGGAAAAAAGTCCTTTGTCATAGAGAAACATGCTTCTATACTGGGCCTTCCATTTATATTCTCTTGAGGTTGAGATGAAGATAAATAAATTCATTTTCGTATCCCCAGAAATGATGCATTGCCTCTTTTGACCTTGCAAATCATATGGTTGATTTTGGGGGGAAATATCAAAACCACTTATTGAGTTTCAGGGTATGAAAGGTTGTTTTTGTATTTTAAAGTGTTTCTACAGGGACGCTGAGATATAATTTCCATGCAGTAAAGTGTATGTAATTAAAGTCCTACGTCTATTAAGTTTGAGCATATATATGCATCACCCCGGTAGTGGAGGCATCTATCGCCCCCACAAGTTTCCTTGTCCTTCTAGCATTTCCTCCCTCCCATTTGCACGTCAGGAAAGCATTGATTGGCTTTCTGTTACAGTAGAATTATTTGCAATTTCTAAGGTTTTCTCTTAACACCATCGTATGCTATGTAAATTATTTTGTTTTGATGTTTTCTGGCTCTGAGGTATTATCAGAGCAAAAGAACATGTCTTCCCATAGTGTTATGTAAGCGACGAGATTACTCTGCGAAACCGCATAGTATTCCATGAGCTGGATATGTCACAATTTGTGGTGGTCATTCCTCTGTGGATGGAGATGAATGACAATTAGAAATAGTCAGTAGCTTTTTGGGAATGTACCGTTTCTTTTTTCATTTGAGTGGAATGGGGGTGGTCTATGGTAGGTATAGGTTTAATATTTTGAAGAATTTCTGGACTGTTAGGGTGCCTGGGTGACTGAGTGAGTTAAGCATCTGACATGGATTCTGGCTCAAGTCATGATCTCATTGGTGGCGAGACAGAGCCCCAGGTAGGGCTCTATGGTCAGTGGGAGTCTACTTGAGCTTCTGTGCCTCTCCCTCTCTCTCTGCCCCTCCCTCCACTCACTTTTAGTCGCTCAGTCTTTAGTCAATCAAAGATACAAAAAAATAAGAATTTCCAAACTATTTCTGCAGTGGTTGTAGAATTTAAAATTCCCATGCGCAGTGTATGAGAAATCATAGCAAGGAGGTGACTTTGCTCCTTGCTATGACTCCTTGCTATGGCTCAGAATGGAGATTCCATTCATTTTTGCCATTTTCATTGACAGATAGTGGTTTAAATTTCCATTTTCCTAATAACTAATGATGTAGGTCGTGCGCTATTCTTCCATTTCTTCCATGTGTATTCTTTGCTAAAGTGTTTTTACAAATCTTTGAATCCATTTTATTGTATGTCCTTTTTGAAAGGTTTTATTTATTTATTTGCAAGAGAGGGAAGGGGAGCAAGAGCAGGGCTGTTGGGTAGGGTGAGGAGGCCAGAGGGAGAGGAGAAGCACACACCCTGCTCAGCGGGAAGAGTGATGGAGGGGTCGGGGGTTAGACCCCACGACCCTGAGATGGTGACCTGAGCCAGAGGCAGCCACTTCACCAACTGAGGCACCCAGGCCCTTTTCTTTGATCCGTTTAAAATTGGATTGTTTGTCTTCTTCCTATTGACTTTCTTTTTTAAAAAAAATTAATTAATTTATTTTCAGCATAACCGTATTCATTATTTTTTCACCACACCCAGTGTTCCATGCTATCCGTGCCCTCTATAATACCCACCATCTTGTACCCCGACCTCCCATGCCCCCTGCCCCTTTAAACCCCTCAGATTGTTTTTTAGAGTCCGTAGTCTCTCATGATTCACCTTCCCTTCCAATTTACCCCAACTCCCTTCTCCTCTCTAACTCCCCATGTCCTCCATGCTTTTTGTTATGCTCCACAAATAAGTGAAAAACCATATGATAATTGACTCTCTTTGCTTGACTTTTTTCACTCAGACTATGAGCGTTCATTCAGTGTTCTCTTAGGAGACCTTCAGCAGGTATGGAAATTACACCTAGTTTCTCTCTATGTGTGACATGGCTTGGGTTCTCTCACCAATGTCTTCTGAAACACCAATGTTTAAAATTGTGATACAGTCCAGTTGATCAATTTGTTCTTTCATTAGTGAGAATTTTGGTATCATATCTAAGAAAACAATGGCCAGGACCTCCTGGGTGACTCAGTTGGTGAAGTGTCTGCCTTTGGCTCAGGACATGATTCCAGGGTCTGGGAACCAGCCCTGCATTGGGCTCCTTGTTCAGCAGGGAGCTTGCTCTTCCCTTTCCCAGTGCTTCTACCCTGTTTGTGCTCTCTCACTCTGCTCCATAAATAAATAAAATCTTAAAAAAAAAAAAGAAGAAAAAAGGAATAGAAATGCTTCTCAGCAACATCTGGCATTGTCTTTTGTACAGAATCACACTCATTCGTGCAAAATGGTCCCTGGTTTGGCAAACATTGCCCTGCAGACTAGTCACATTGATGACCGTTTTATGGGCTTATGAACCGTGCATGTGTCTTCTTTGGGAACATGTGTATCCGAGTCTTATGCTCGCTTTGTATTAGCAGCGTGTTCCTTCTGCCCATTCAGTGAGTTCAAAGTACCCTTATGTCTTGCGTATGGGAGTCCTCATTGGGTATTTATCTGCAAATATTGTCTCTTTATCAGTGTCTTCTCTGTTCCTTTTCTCAGTGGTAATGTTGGATGCAGCAAGGTTGTTCATCTTAAGTTTTCTTGTTACATATTTTACTCTTGCTCCAGTGACAGAACTCTTCACTAAATGCAAAGTCCTGACCATTTTCTGTTGCGTAATCATCTTGAATGATTGCTATGGCTCTTCTCCTTAAGTCTGTGGCCATTTTGAGTTCATGGCTGCGAAAGGGGTGGTTTTCAACAACCACTGTAGGGGAAGTTTGTCCTGATAGGGGCAAGAGAACCGTGAGGTAGCTTGTGGTCCTGAGTTAGTCTCCCCCAGGCCAGGAAAGGGGATGTCACCCTCCTGTACCTCTTCATGGGCATCTGAGTGCCTTTGGGGAGGAGAGTTAGGTGGTCCTAGTGGTCATATTCGGCACTTACACCCCATTCTCTCAGACTGGGTAACTGGGTACAAAGTAGCTCCAGGAGCCCGGGGCGTCCTAGTCAGAGGTGTCTTTAGGAGCACAGACACACTGAGAGCCAGAGAGGATTACATGGAAAGGATAAAAGAGAACCCCGGGGATGTGGTATGGTTTACTATAGGGTCTTCCTTCAGTGGGGTGGGAAATAGGACTCCCACACACCAGCAACTCAGGAAACATGCCCAGAGGAAGTAGGGCAGATGGAAGGCAATTCCCAGAGTTTGATCTATTTTTGCCAACATGAAAATCATGATATGTGCCTGGGTATCAAATGTGTATGAAAGGACACATGGCGGGCTCAACTCTTCACCTCAGAGACCTCACGTTGGTGATGGAGACTAGCTAAAAAACAAAAACAAAGACACACACAGAAAAATCAAAACACAAAAAAAACAAATAAAAGAAATAAATAGGTGCGTGCATCAGGAATCCAGAAATACCCCCGTGCCCCCCTCCCCTCCCAGGAAGGAAAGGATGTGGTCAGGATGATGGGAGGCTCAGTTACTAAAGCGGCTGCCTTTAGCTCAGGTCATGATTGCAGGATCCTGGGATCAAGCCTCACATGGAGACCTTCCTTGGCAGAGAGCCTGCTTCTCTCTCTCTCCCTCGGCCTGACACTCTGCTTACTTGTGCTATCTGTCTGCCAAAAAAGTAAATAAAACCTTTTAAAAAATAAAGACAGGAAGGAAGGAAGGAAGGAAGGAAGGAAGACAGTCAGACAGACAGAAAGAAAGAACAAAAGAAAGAATGAAAGAACGAAAGAAAGAAAGAAAGAAAGAAAGAAAGAAAGAAAGAAAGAAAGAAAGAAAGAATGAATGGGGAAGCTTGGTCCTTGCAGTTCAAGAGCCATTCTGAGCCTGTGGGGAATCCTAATTATTGGTCTGCATTTCCCAAGAGAAACCCAGAGACCCTACCATTTTAGTATTTGCTGGGTTTTCCATGTGCACTCAGAAGTGCACTGGCTGAATAAAGTTGGCACACTAAGAACAGAAGGAGACCAAGAAACAGAATGTTCCCTGGATGCACCACATTATTGTCTGCCCTCACTGCAGTCTCACTGGAAATGGGAAAGGGCAATTGAAATCCCTGGTATTCAACACAGGTTTGGAAAAAAAAAAATGGAAGGTTTGGGTTCACAGTTTAAATTACTGTATTCTCAGTTTGAATCTGAAGGCAAGTGCAAACCCTGTTGAACATTTTCTGACTTCTGTGGTGGAGATAAGGGCTAACACAGAAAACAGCTCTACACATCAGAGTAACTTTGGTAACTTAGTATCTTTCCATTGACATGGTTTTCTTTCAATCTTCTGATCCCATGGTCTCCTGCTTGAGTCTACACATATTTGTGCAACGAAGATGATGTCAATACCATACGTAAAATCTGTACCCCCGACTGTCACAGTGCTCATACCTAATGGTACATCGGGTCCATTTCTAAGTGCCTGTAGCTACGTTATGGCTGACTCCAAAGGCAGCCCATTGTACCATGTGTAGACTTCTCTCTGGCCCCACCTCCAGGGTCAGCAGTACCTCAGAGCTGTCTCCATTCCTGCGGAAGGATGTAGGTCAGGTAGAGAAATGGAGGGTGGTCTAGGCAACAGGAACAGGAAAGTAGGCCCCTAAGCTGGTTGATTCCATTGAGGACAATTGCATTGTTGTTGGTTTTGTTTAGAAGTTTTTATTTATTTTTTCATTTCCTTTCAGTGTTCCAAAATTCATTGTTTATGTACCACACCCGGTGCTTCATGCAATACGTAGCCTCCATAATACCCACCGCCAGGCTCACCCAGTGTTTTTAAAAAGCATGTAATTTCCTTATTTGAGAGAGAGTGCTTGAGAGAGCAGGAGTGGTGGCCAGGGGGAGGGTGGGTGAGAAGGACAAGCAGAGTCACCACTGAGCAGGGAGCTCGACATGGGACCTATCCGAGGACCCTGGGATCCTGACCTGAGCCAGAGATTGAACTTAAACAAATGAGCCTCCCAGATATCACTTGAAATAATTAAAAAAAAAATTGCTGCACTTAACATGCAGCATGTATTAGTTTCATGTCAAATGTTGGTGTTGATTTTTATGTCTTCTTTTTTAAGATCTTCTTTCCTCCTTTCTTTCTTTCTTTCTTTCTTTCTTTTTCTCTTTCTTTCTTTGCTTATTGTGTATAAGAAGGTTGCTGGGCATTGGGAGAGGGAGAAAGAAGGCAGATAGAAAGAAAGAGTAAGAGAAGGAAAGGAAGAAGGAAGGAAGGAGGGAAGGGAGGATGGAAGGAAAAAAAGAAAGGGAGAAAGAGAAGGGAGAGAGGGAGGAAGAGAGAAAATGAAAAGCTAAGAATGGAAGGAAGGAGGAAGGGAGAGGGGAAGTATGGTGGAAGGGAGAAACAGAAAGAAAAGGACAGAAAGAGAGAGAGAGAGAAAGAGAAAGAAAGAGAGAAAGAAGAAAGAGGAAGTACCCAGGTCAGTTTTCCTTGTGAACATCTAGTGAAGATCCTGTTCAGACAACCCGGAAGCTAGTGAGCCCTGGGAAGGCCCCTCTCTGGCATGCGCTCAAGAGGGTGTATCTGATGTGTGTAGAACTATTTAAGGAACCAAATTTAGAATCCATTGATTAATACGGCCGCATTTCCTAGAAGTGGTCACATCAGCTGTGCAAGCATGGCCATGGGAAATCACCCCCAAAGAGCTCCATGGTGTGCACCTGGGTGGCTCAGTGGTTAAGTGTCTGCTTTTGGTTCAGGTCAGGATCTCAGGGTCCTGGGATCGAGCCCCACATCAGCCTCCCTGCTTAGTGGAATGCCTGCTTCTCCTTCTGCCATGCCTCCTGCTTGTGTTCCCTCTCTCGCTGTGTGTCTTTTTCTGTCAAATACATAAACAAAAGTTAAAAGAAGAAAACTCAGAGATAATACATTCTTGTCTGGGTCAGAGCGTGTCATCCTGTGGGAAGCAGGTTCCTGCAGTTAGTGTTGCCGGGATCTCAGGTGCTTTGCTGGTACCTCAGAATTTGACCCTTGAAAATGTGAGTAAACTTGATATTGCGTATGATTTATGATTTGGGGGACCGGTTTAGGAATACACCCCTTTATGTCATTCCCATATTTGTTGGATGTGTTCTTATGGAATGCTCTGAAGTTCTTGCAGTAATTTGCATCGGCCACAGTTAAAGCAGGATAATGTGTGCACAGAGTGACTGGTGGATCATGGATTTTGGGGCCGTGATGGCCAAATCTGTTGCTGAGGTAGCTTCCAAAACCATGTATCATGCCTTTGCATGTGCCTATTTGCAACTGGAAAAGCCCCAAGGCATATTGGCCTGCTCCTTTGTGGACCTTGCCATCAATTCCCTGGAGGTTCAGGAGCATAAGAGCTCTCAATCTCTTCTTTAAGTTTTGATTTATGTAGTTGACAGTGACAGAGAGAGAGAGAATTGAAGGAGGGGAGCAGCAAGGGAGAGGGAGAAGCAGGCTCCGTGCTGAGCAGGGAGCACAATGCAGGGCTCGATCCCAGGACCCAGGGGTCATGATGTCAGCTGAGGCCAGACGCTTAACTGACTGAGCCGCACAGGCACCCCCTCAGCTCTTACTAAATCCCAAACCTCATCTTTCGTAACTCAGTATCTTGTTTGGTACAATTTCCACAGGCAGGGTCTGCAACTCAGGGGCACTTCTTGGAAAGCAGCAGAGGGAACAGGGTCTGGTGCTCTCACAGGAGAAAGGACTCCTAATCAGCAGACAGATCTGTCACCTGAAAATAAGGCAGAGCGCGCACAGATGTGAGAACCACCAGATAAGGAGATGAAACCATTTATTTTAATAGTTTTCCATCACTTGAAAATGAAAAATAGATCAATGGAAAATATGAACAAGGCCCTATGTATCTTTAAGAGAGGAAAACGACGATGTGTGAAAGGCAGTGTACTGCAAGCGATTGACAGCATTAGAAGATGCAGAGTAAGACTATTGATAGGACCGTATTGACTCTGTAGGTCTCTCTGTAGTATTGCAGTAGGAACTACAGTAAATCATCCATACATGCACACAGGGGCTTTTCCCATGAGGTCTTTACTCGCCTACAGCAGTGTTTTATACTTTTCAGCAAACAAGTCTTACTTCTCCTACAATGAACTGATGCCTGAATATTTTACTGTTTTTGGTGCTACTGTAAGTGGCATTGCTTTCTTAATTTCCTGCTCAGTTTGTTCCGTGGTTGTGCATAGAAACACAAGTGGTTTTTGTATAGCTGCTACCCTGCAACCTTATGGAATGTGTGTATGGACTCTAATATGCTTGTGTGTGGATGCTTTGAAAATTTTCTGTATTTAAGCATGTCCTTTGTAAGTAGAGATGCAGGTTGACCCTTGAAGAATTGCAGGGTTAAGGGTGCTGACCCTCAAAGAGAAAAGCTCTGTGTTTAAGTTTTGACATGCCATGACTGAGGTAGTAAGAGTCACCTCTTACTACCTTACTGAAGACGTAAGGAGATGATTACGTGCTCTTGTGCAAGTCTGTGGACTCTAGACTGTATCCATCAAACAAAGTCAGCAAGAGGAAAGAAATGTTATAAGGACAATCATAAGGAAGAGAACACATTTTTAGAGTAGTATGCTTAGTTGAAAAAAAATGCACCTGTACGTGCACCTGTACTTGCGGTTCCAACCTGCGGTGTAAAAGGTCAACTGTGGTTTTGTTCCTTCCTTCCCACAAGTCTTTTTTCTCACTTTCCATTTTGAAAGATATTCTGGCCGAGTCTAGAATTCTGTCCCTCTGCCTGGGGACACGCCTGCATTTTGCCCGCAGGGAAGAGCAGCGACAGATGCGAGGTCCCCTCAGGCCTGGAGTCTTGGATCAGCACTCATAGGGATAGAAAGAGTAGCGGGAGCGCTTGCTCTTTGCACACCGACTCCTACTGGAAGGAACGCAGTGTCCCCAGAGGCCCCTGTACAGAATGCTCAGGGCTTTGGAGCTGCCCCAAGCAAGAGGCCAGAGGCCATCTCTCCCTCTCACTTTCCCAACTTCTCTTCTCTCTTGCCTTCCACACTCCATGTTGCCAACTCATCCCCCCCATCCTCCTGCTCCTTGTCAGCATTCCAAGGACATGCCTCTCCCTGCCACCAGCATCCCAGGCTGAGGCTGTGGAGCTCTTCTGGGTGGGGAGCTCAGTGCTGTTCCAAGACTTGCCCTCTCGCTGTTTCTCCCATGCTTGCTTGAATCTAAATCAGCTGCCTGTCCCAGACTTCTAAACGTTTTTGCCAACAAGAAAATAGTGGATGGGCATCTGGGTGGCTCAGTGGGTTAAGCCTCTGCCTTCGGCTCAGGTCATGATGTCCGGGTCCTGGGATCGAGTACCACATCAGGCTCTGTGCTCGGCAGGGAGCCTACTTCCTCCTCCTCTCTCTCTCTCTCTCTGCCTGCCTCTCTGCCTACTTGTGATCTCTGTCTCTCAAATAAACAAATAAAATCTTTTAAAAAAAGAAGAGTAAAAAGAAAATAGTGGAGGTTGTGTGTGTGCTTGTGCGTGTGTCTGCGTGTTGCCTTGGAAATCATAAAGTGCTGGATCAGGAATCTGGAGTTCCTCCCTCAGGAATGGATAGGGGAATGATCTTGGTCCTTGCAGATCAAGAGCCATTCTGAGCCCTGAGAGAATTCTAAATGTTGGCTGACACTTCCCAAGATCAACCCAGACGGCCTATACTTTGGGCATTTGTTGGGGTTCCTGTGTGTGGTCAGAAGTCCCCTGGCCAACCAAAGGTGGCACACTAAGTACAGAAGTAGACCAAGAAGGAGAATATTCCCTGGAAGACCACATTACTCTCCTCCCTTACGGCAGTCTCTCTCTGAAAATGGGAAGGGGCACTCAAAAGACCTTGCATTCAGTAGAGGATGGGGAGAAAAAAGTGTATCGTTGGGGTAACAGTTCAAGTTACTGTATCCTTAGACTCTATGTGAGGCCATGTGGAAACGCTACTGAACAGTTTCGTGGGCTATGCCCAAGGGTAGGAGGGGTTAATGGAGACTGCGATTACACAACTCAGTGTAATTGAGCACCGTAATATCTTTTCCTCTTCACATGGTTTTTCTTCCATTTTGTCTGAGGCCAGGCATGAATCTAAACATATGTGTAAGAAGTTCATATCAGAAAAGGTGTACAAAGCCCACAAGCCTTAATTGGGCGGTACTATATCCTCATGGTGCTCTAGGCGGTCTTCAGACTGTACGTAGCCACATCATGGCTGACTGTGAATGCAGTCCCTTTCTGGGTATGTGTGTTCTTGGTGTAGGCTCTCCCCCGCCCCAGCCCACAGGTTAAGCGGTCCCTCTGAGCTGGGTGTGTCTCTGGGGGAAGCATGTTGTTCCAGTAGGTAAGAAGGGGAAATGGGGGGATGGGGATCCAGCAACAAGAAAGCATGCTCATAAGTGGGTGGGTTGTAGAAAGAAAGGAGCATGCTATTTCCTCTAACAATATGCATAGCTCTCTGTCAGAAATCTGGCCCTGATGAAAGAGCAATGCTGGGAGAAACCGGTGTACCCTTTGTCAGGAAATACTTGAATTCCTGCTGATCTATCCGCTGTGCCTAAAAACTCCCCCTAGACAACTTGGGGAAGAGAGGAGAAACTGTGTTCCTTTTAGGTGTTATGATTTCCCTTCAGCGGGGTTGGCCAGGGAAAGAAATCTATTCAGGGTGAGAATCTGGGAGAAGATACTTTCAAACGATATATCCGATGAAGGGCTAGTATCCATAATCTAGAAAGAACTTATCAAACTCAACAGCCAAAGGACAAATAATCCCATCAAGGAATGGGCAGAGGATGTGAACAGACTTTTCTCAAAGTGGACATCCAGATGGCCATCAGGCACATGCTTAAGGGCTCCACGTCACTCAGCATCAGGGAAACTCAAATCCAAGCCAGAATGTGATCCACCTCACACCAGTCAGAATGGCTAAAAAAGAAACAAGTCAGGAAATGATGGATGCTGGCCAGGATGTGGAGAACGGGGCACCCTCCCACGGGTTTGGTGAGAATGCAATCTGGTGCAGCCACTCTGGAAAACAGCATGGAGGTTCTTCAAAAAGTTGAAAATAGAGCTACCCTGTGACCTAGCAATCACACTCCTGGGTATTCACCCTAAAGATAAAAATGTCGTGATCTCAAGGGGCATGTGCACCTGAATGTTTATAGCAGCAGTCCTCACAATAGTGAAACTAGGAAAGAACCTTGATGCACATCAACAGATGAATGGAAGAGGAAGAGTTGGTATTTGTATGTATATTTGTGTATATACACACACACACACACACACACACACACACACACACACACACGTACACATACCCGCACCATGGAATACTATGCAGCCATCAAAAGAAATGAAATCTTGCCATTTGCCAGGACATGGATGGAACTAGACGGTATTATTTTGAGCAAAATAAATCAGTCAGCGAACGACAGTTATTATATGATCTCCCTGATAGAAGATTCTTGAGAGGCAGTGTGGGTGGGTTTGGGGAGTAGGGAAGGAAAGAATGAAACAAGATGGGATCAGGAGGGAGTCCAACCATAAGAGACTCTTAATCTCACAAAAGAAACTGAGGGTTGCAGGGATGAGGGTTGCAGGGAGAGGGTGGTTGGGTGATGGACATAGGGGAGGGCATGTGCCATAGTGAGTGCTGTGAAGTCTGTAAACCTGGCGATCAGAGACCTGTATCTCTGGGACTAATAGTACATTGTATGTTAAAAAAAAATAACAAATAAAAAATAAATATTAAAAATGGATAAAGGACCTGAATGGATATCTTTCCACAGGATCATGGAAATGCAAGTCAAAACCACAGTGAAATATTATTATGTCACAGTTAATATTGCTACTATAGGAGAGAAAAAAGAAAACCAGTGTTGGCAAGGTTATGGGGACCATGGAACCCTTGTGCACTGGTAGAAAGGTAAACTGATACAGCCATTTTTTTTTTCTCAAAAAAGAATGAAACTATAATTACCCTGTGATGCAGCAATCCCAGTTTGGGGTGTATATCCAAAGGAAATGAAACAGGATTTCAAAGAGACATCTGCACCCCATGTTCACTTCAGCATTGTGCACTGTTGCCAAGACACTGAAACAACCTAAGTGTTGCATGGGTGAAGATTATGTGGGTCATGGACATGAAAAGTCTAGCGAAAAGAATATAGTCAATGATATTGTAATACCACGGTATAGTGAGAGATGATGATTACACTTACTGTGTAATACTGAGTAGTGTATGTAATTGTCAAATAACTGTGCCGTACACCTGAAACTAATATAAGATTGTATGTGCATTATACTTTAATGTTAGAGAAAATGTGAATGTTATTTGGTTATGGAAAAGAAGGAAATTCTGCTATTTGTGTCAACATGGATGTAACTGCAGGACATTATATTCAGTGAAAAAAGTCAGAAAGAGAAAGACAAATACTGAGTGCTATCATCTATCCATGGACTTAATAAAAATAAAGAAGTCAACTCACAGAAGCAAACAGTAGGATGATGGTTACCAGTGGCTGGGACGTGGGGCACATGGAGAGATATTGGTGTAAGGAGAAGAACATTCAGTTATAAGATGAATAAGTTATGAGGGTCTAAGGTATAGCATGGTGACTGTAGTTATAATACTGTATTATGCTCTCGAAACTTGCTAAGGAAATAGATCTTAAGCTTGCTTACCAAAAAAAAAAAAAAAAAAAAAAAAAGGGAAGAAAGAAAAATTTTCAGGTGATTGTGAGGTGATGTGCTCATTAATTTGCTTGCAGTAATCATTTTATAAGGAATATGTATTATAAGTCATCAGATTGTACACTTTCAATATATGTAGTTTTATGTGCTTATTATACCTGCAAAAATCTGGAAAAATATTTGCAATGGTAAATACGAGGTTATGAGAATTTTGCCACCCTTCACTATAACTAATAAAAGTAATGCTTCTAGTTGGTAAAGCATGCAAGCAACCGACCAGACAGGTGCAATAGGCGGAGCCCTCCCTTGTCCCTTCTCCAAGCCCTCCTCCAGGCCCACAGCTTGCCCCGCCCATCGCACCCTCCTGGCCAATAGCCAGCCGGCGGCCAGGCGGGAAGTGATGTGGACAGCCGCCAAGGTTTGGGCCTCCTGTGGCTTCTGAGGCCTCACTGGGAGCGGGGCGTGGAAAACTAGCTCTAGAAAATGAAAGCTGTAATAGTAGGAAGAAGAACAACGACCGAAAGCCTGGTCGAATTACGCGAAGGGTAGAAGCTGGGAATCAGAGCCCAAATTGTAAGAGAACAAATGGAGAAGACAGATAGCGCCCGAAGGTGTGTGTGGTAGGTCCAGGTGTGAGGAAGACGGTTTGCAGCGGCACAAGAGATGGGATGCAGGTGTCCCGCTCAGCAGGGGGACGGCGTGGGGACCAGCATCCCACGGGGTCGTGGGAAGAGGGAGGGAGCGAAAGGAGGGCCTGAAAGGAGACCCCAAGAGCCCGCGGAGTCCTGGATGCCTTGGCGGCGCCAGGCGCCATGAACCCTGGGAGCTCGGCCTTTGGCCCCGATTCCTGAGGAATGCAGTGGGGGCCCCATACAGTTCAATAGGGCGGGGTGGTGAGCTCTTGAGACTGACTGATCCCTGAAGCAAATATAGCGTTTCCTTCTGCAGCCTGTCCTCTTGCCGCCCACTCAAGCTCCCGGTTCTATGATAGCACGTGGCTGTCGTTTGCCTGATTTGATTTTTGAGCTCAGTGTCTGCTGAGCTGATGCACTTAGGCAAGGAGGAGGAGTCCAGCGTGGCAGCTTGGGGCTAGAGACGGCAGAGAGCACCAGTGCCTGCCTCTGGTTGGGTCATCAGAGAGCTCACTCTTCTTTTATGGGGAGGGCTGGAGCTCTCAGCCCAGCTGGGAGCTAATCCCAGGCCTTCTTAAGCTATACTGTGCTACACGTTCTCTCTTAGCTAGCTTCTTTCCTAACTTATCCTCAGTGGCTATTTTGTTTTTATTCTTCTGTCATGTTTAAAAGATTTTCTTCATTTACTTGAGGCAGAGAGCGAGACGGAGCCCCAGAGCAAGCCTGCAAACAGCGGGCATAGGCCAAGGGCAAGGGCAAGGGAGAGAATCTGAAGAGGTCCTTTCACTGGGCCCTGTGGGGACCCCGAGATCATGACCTGAACAGAACCATGAGTAGGAGGCTTAACTGGATCAGCCTGCAGGGGCTGCATATTTTTAAACATTTTGTCAAGATTTTACGTTGAAGTGATCTCTGTACCCAACGTGTGGCTCCAGCTCTCAACCCTGAGATCCAGAGCAGTCTCTGTGTCAGCCAGGGCTGGGGAAATCTGCCTGAACACCGAGGTTCATGTTCGTTACTAATGGCATGGGTAGAAAGGGTCTTTTTATTATTTCATTTTATTTAAATGTATATTATATTATTTATTTTATTTTATCTCAATTTTATTACTTTTATTTTATTTCAATTTTAATTTGTTTCTGTTTTAGGATTAAAACAACTTCTGTGTTTCCAGAGCCTGGGCATCCCATAGACAGTATCACCTTTATTGCTGATGCTGGGTTTTGAGAGCTGTTCATTCCTGGGACGTGGGTGTTCATTCCTTTCTGTTGAATTTCCAGGAACACATTTCTCATTGACCTCGCTAGCTTTTTTATTCCTTGCGGACAGAAAGTGACACACCCAGT
The DNA here is from genome assembly GCF_964662115.1 of Mustela nivalis. Classification (NCBI taxonomy): domain Eukaryota; kingdom Metazoa; phylum Chordata; class Mammalia; order Carnivora; family Mustelidae; genus Mustela; species Mustela nivalis. The sequence continues at coordinate 74,730 of NW_028135641.1, forward strand.
GTGTACACACTCAGAGGCCGTTTCCTAGGATCTGGAGTTTGGGGAGGTGATGTGGGGGGAGCCTGGAAAAGAGGCGGGGTTTGATCTCTACTGAACACTATTAGCACTGGCAATTCTATGATTGTAGTCAAGACGTCATAGTCATTTTCCTAGGAAGAGAGACGGTGTTTGGTTTGTGGGTTGCGTTGTGACCTTGTTTTTGTCTGTCCTGAGCAATATTGTCAGATGGCCTTGTTTTGTCTTGTTTTATCAAGGTCTCCAAGCAGCGTTGTCGGAGGTTGATATTCTGCAAGCATGATTATTTACTTACAAGCATGAGAAAATACAGAAAATACAGGCTGGGAGTGTCCGTTGCGGGGTGAGAGGCTGGCCTTGTTCGTTGTCTCTAGAAATCCCTAAAGCAGAAGAAAAAAAGAGAGAGCTCGGATCTTAACAGTTGTAGCTGTAGCTGCAAACCTGATGGGAAAGTATGACTTTGGCTGTGTCTTGAGATTCCTGTGTCTCAGTTTCTCGATTCACAATGGCTCAAAGGGACTTGTTCCTGCATGGGTTGTCCCAGGTGTGAAATCGACAGGGGAGGAAGGTTGATAAGAGCCAGAGGCCCGGATGGTGGTACACAGCGCTTTCGTGGATTCCCACCCCTCCGGGGCTATCGGGTCAAGAACGGCAGGCACAGGCATGTGCTCTCCTGTCCAGCCTGGGTCCTCCAATCACCTATGGCTTCGTTATATTTACATGGTGGTTTCAGTCCCCCAGTGGGGTCAGATTGCAATGACAGGTCCAGGAAGAACTGGGTTAGGGCCCGGCCTGCCCTTACTGACCAGTAGGTTGAGTTCCTTAGATGACTGGAGACAACGTCAGCTGAGACCACCTTAGCTATGACCCATACTCTGTGAGACAGGAAAAGAAAAGACACTGCTCAGCCCGATGCATTTGCCATCTCGAGGCCTTCCTGCTCTCCCATCTTGAGGGTGTACTTACTGTAGATCACCCGGATTGTAAGCCAACTGAGTATAACCTGTAGGGGTGTAGAATTGTGACAAAAGCATATTCCAGGGGAAATTCCTTCTGGCCATTTTTGTTTTCAGGGTGGAATCTCGATTGACCAGTGTCCCCTGATATTCAGAGGTGGGTTTCTGGAGGGGGAGTGAGGAGCCTGGACAGGGGAGTTTGCAGCCAAGGCCTGGCTGGGGGCTCTGCTGCTGTCAGCTGGTGGGGGAAATTCTCCTAATTTCTGTGGGCCTCAGTTTCCCCATGTGTAAATTACAGTTGATATTCAAATTCTCCCAAGTCCCTTCCTGCTCCAGTGTCTGCACGTGCACGAGGGACTGAGGTGCCTGTTATGGAGTCCTGGGGACTGGAGCCGGGACCTGACTTGGTCCCTTCTCTGTGTGTCTCCCACAGGAGCCTGGGCTGAGTCCACACTGAAGACAGAGAATGGAGAGAGGAGCTGGAAGACAGGATATCAGCAAGTCTGGAAGACGAGAATATCGCAAAGAAGAACAAGGCCATGGTGGTGCAGGTGGTTGCCCGAGGAGGGAAGAATAAGCCCAGGCGGAGTCCAGAAAACTGAAGGGAAACCGAGGAATGCATGAGGCAGCATGAGCTGAGGGGGATGACTCGGAGAGTCACACAGTCCACAGTGAGCCCGTGCCCCTGGGGCGGGGCCCCACAGGATGGATCGGGATTCGCTTGTACTGCTGGAGAACTGTACCAGTTCCCAGAGGAGGAGGAGGTGCCCACGAGCTTCACCCTTGGAGCCGCCCTTACGGTGGATGTTTCCAGGTAAGTGTGGGCCTAGGGGGATCAGGGGCATTTGAATTAGAGTTGCAGAGGTCCACCTTTCCTGCAGACTATTGTTGTAAGGTCAGAAACGACCACAGTAGGGGGCTCTTGCCTCTGAGACAGTGATACCAATAATATTCTTTGGAATGTATTGTGGTAAAGGGCTTTATGCACTATATATTTTGTCCATATATATGTTCAGGGTCTCATTTTTCCTTAGTCTTAGTCCTTAGTGTTAAGAGCGTGGAATTCTGACATCAAGAGGATTTCACTGGGGAGGTCAAGCAGTGAGTGGGAGAATGCAAACAAGATCTTGTAGCATGTGGGTGTCTCAGTTCCTTGAGAGTCTGCCTTCTGCTCATGTCCTAATCCCAGGTCCCCGGGATCAAGTCTCATGGTGAGGGGGCGGGACAGGGGGCTCCCTGCTCAGCAAAAGGGCGCAGGGGTAGGCCAAGCACTCGAATCCTAATGACAGGGTGGGCCTTTGAGAAGACTCCAAGAGGGCAGTCCCTTCTTCATCAGAGCGCACCGCAAGGGCATGTCACGGGACATCGAGCGTGTTGCGGCTCCTCTTTAAGGAAGGGGATTTGTTGCCTTCTGGGAGAAAGCAGAGAGCATTCCTGCAGGACATTCGGGCTAGGACTGCAGTTGAGATTCGAGATTTTCGACCACTTCTGTTGGATCGGGGAAGGGATCTTTCTGAGAGCTTCCGCAGTGCTTGGCTTGGTCCTTGGAGCCGTGAATACAGAGGTCAATACAACATCATTGCAACTGTCACAGGGCTTTCTGTCGAGTAAGCAGAAGTGATGAGAAGCGGGGGTGGGGTGAGTTCCTGGGAGGAAGTGGCCAGTGCTGTCTGGGGCATGATGTCAGTGGTTGTTCCAGTCTCTCACGGTGTTTTTGACCTACCTTGGCCCCGGGACCCTAGACTGGGACCAGATTTCCGCTCCTTGGGATACTGCCTGCCAACACCTGGGTTCCAAGGTGGCCCAAAGCAGCCGACACTTCCCAGGTCTCCGGAGGAAACTGCTGGTATCAGTACCTCCCGCCTCTGACTTGGCCAGCTGGAGAAATCGAGGCAAGTTCACAAAGTCTAATAGGGGTGTCCTTGTCCTAACGATCAGTGATGTTGTGCCTTTGTGTCTGAGAACTTCCGTGCTTTCCAGACTTCAGTATTCTCTCTCCATATAAAAATCCTGTAAATAGGGGCGCCCGGGTGGCTCAGTCGTTGAGCCTCTGCCTTCAGTTCAGGTCTTGATCCCAGGTTCCTGGGATGGAACCCCACCTCGGGCTCCCTCCTCAGTGGGGAGCCTGCTTCCCCCTCACCCACTGGCCTGGCTTGTGTTCCCTCTGTCACTCTGTCTCTCTCTGACAAATAATGTAATTGAAGGCTTCCAGAAATGTGCATAGTGGCCATATTGTAGATCAAGTAACTAAAAACAACAGAGAGGCCTGGAAACGATTGCTGGGGTAAATTAAAGGCAATCTAAATGAATAGAAAGACATCTATCCCATGCATAGATTAGGAGACTCCAGGTGATTGGAATACCAAATGAGTTTCATTCGGACTCACATGGGAGAAGACACATTGGGGGCAAATGTGCAAGCTAATTCTAAAAATGTATATGCACATCGAGGTACTGAGACTAGCAAGATGGCCATGAAGCCTTAAACTGGAGAAATCCACTCCATGTCAAAGCTCATCATGAAGCTATGGTCATTAAAGCACTACGTTATGGTATAAGGAATCACAATGTATATATATATAGGAACAAGAGGGACTATTGAGTACAAAATTTCCCCATACACATATACAATGTTTAAACTTTTTTTTGGATTATTTCTAAGTCATCTCTACATCCAACATGGGGTGCAAACCCACAACTCTGCAGACAAAGGTCGCTTGCTGCACCTATTGAGCCACCCAGGAACCCTGGGTGTTTGTTTGATTTTTTTTTAAATTATTTATTTATTTTCAGAAAAACAGTTTTCATTATTTTTTCACCACACCCAGTGCTCCATGCAATCCGTGCCCTCTATAATACCCACCACCTGGTACCCCCACGCCCCCGCCACTTCAAACCCCTCAGATTGTTTTTCAGAGTCCATAGTCTCTCATGATTCACCTCCCCTTCCAGTTTAGCCCAACTCCCTTCTCCTCTCTAACACCCCTTGTCCTCCATGATATTTGTTATGCTCCACAAATAAGTGAAACCATATGATAATTGACTCTCTCTGCTTGCCTTATTTCACTCAGCATAATCTCTTCCAGTCCCGTCCATGTTGCTACAAAAGTTGGGTATTCATCCTTTCTGACGGCGGCATAATACTCCATAGTTTATATGGACCCCATCTGCCTTATACATTCGTCCGCCGGAGGGCATCTTGGTTCTTTCCATAGTTTGGCGACCGTGGCCATTGCTGCTATAAACATTGTGGTACAGATGGCCCTTCTTTTCACGACATCTGTATCTTTGGGGTAAATACCCAGGAGTGCAATGGCAGGGTCATAGGGAAGTTCTATTTTTAATTTCTTGAGGAATCTCCACACTGTTCTCCAAGGAGGCTGCACCAACTTGCATTCCCACCAACAGTGGAAGAGGGTTCCCCTTTCTCCACATCCCCTCCAACACATGTTGTTTCCTGTTTTGTTAATTTTGGCCATTCTAACTGGTGTAAGGTGATATCTCAATGTGGTTTTAACTTGAATCTCCCCGAGGGCTAGTGATGATGAACATTTTTTAATGAGTCTGATAGCCATTTGTATGTCTTGATTGGAGAAGTGTCTGTTCATATCTTCTGCCCATTTTTTGATATGTTTGCCTGTTTCGTGTGTGTTGAGTTTGAGGAGTTCATTATAGATCCTAGATATCAACCTTTTGTCTGTACTGTCATTTGCAAATATCGTCTCCCATTCCGTGGGTTGCCTCTTTGATGTTTTGACTGTTTCCTTTGCTGTGCAGAAGCTTTTGATTTTTTTAAAATAAAGTCATTGGTACACTTGACGAGGATAACCAAAGACTTTTACTAAAAGTAACTGGAATGAATGAACATCTACTTAATACTATGTTAACATTAAAACCTACTTAGCACTATATATCGATGGTAGTTGAAGAAGTAAAAGTAAATGTTTTTTTTGTTAAAGATTTTATTATTTATTTGTTGGAGATAAAGAGAGAGAGAGCAAGCAATCACAGGCAGGGAGAGATGCAGGCAGAGGGAGAAGCAGGCTTCCCCCCTGAGCGGGGAGCCCGATATGTGACTCGATCCCAGGACCCTGGGCTCATGACCAGAGGCCACGTCAGATACCCAACTGCCTGAGCCACCCAGGTGCCCCAAAGTATAATTTTCAAGCACAGGGTCTCACGTCAGTAGCCAGTGTTGACAACATGATGCTCTTAGCCCGTTGTGATGGAATTTTTCCCGGAGGTTTTGGGCAGGAATGAGGTCTAGGTAAAGGAAGCACCTTTGCAGAAAGGTATAGGCACGAATTGGCAAATGGGGGCGTGGGGTTTGGCGTAGAAGTGGACTCTCCCTGAGACCTGCCTCCAGCCCCCATAACAAGGGGTTCCGGGGCCAGTCACAGGGGAACTGGGTCCTCCGTGTGCCTTTGTTTCTTCATTTGTGAACCAGGAAAAAGGAAAGCTCCCATGAACAAGTGGACTGTGAAGACTAGAAGTGCTAATATGTAGGAAATCATGCGTCTCAAGAACTCTAAGGGACGTCCATGATCTCAGGGAGTTTCCAAACTGACTAAACACCGGACTTTAATAAGAAGATTCCAGACCCCACGTCAGCCCACTGAATCAGAATTGCTACAAACCAAAAGGACGAGGTTGCATTTGTACTAACTCTCCGAGGCTGTTCTGATACAGTGATGAGTATATGAGTAGGGAACACTGAGTCGTATAACGTTCCTCTAAAACAGCAAAGTGGGAATAGCAGAACGCGGATCTTTTCTGTCGAGTCTCTCCGCCAGAGGAGTAAAGGAGGAGGACTCTGCAATGGAAGGAGACCTGGCCCACCTGACCCCATTTAATCTTCGCGCAGTTTCCATGTTTGATTAGAAACAGGCCGCCAGGTGAATGGCACGAGGTCAAGTCAAAGGAATCTATCAAGCAGTGCTGCATCTTCTGAAACTTGTTTTTACCTTTCTGAAACTTGAATTTCAGTATAGTTATCTTACAGTGTTAACATAAGTTTCAAGAGTAGAATGTGGTGATTGAACATTTCCATACATTGCTCAGTGCTCATTCGCACAAGTGCACTTGTTGACGCCCTCTGCATTCCCCGATTCCCTGGTCCCCCTCCCCTCTGGCTACCACCAGTTTGTTCTCTCTAGTTAAGAGTCTGTTTCTTGGTTTGTCTGGTGCCCTTTTCTTTTGCTCTGCTTATATATTTTGTTTCTTACGTTCCACATACGAGTGGAATCCTTTGGTATTGAGCTATCTCGGACAGACTTAATTGACTTAGTACAATATACTCTAGATGCCCCTGTCTCATTTCAAATGGCAAGATTTTATTCTTTTCTATGGCTGAGTAATATTCCGTGGTATAAATATACCGCATTGTCTTCACCGGTCATCTATGGACGGACATCTGGGCCCTTTCCAGAATTTGGTTATGCATGTATTCGTGCTTACTAGTGCTTATGTATTTCTGAGAGTAAATATCCCGTAGTAGGACTGTTGGATCGTAGGGGGGTTCTGTTGTTACGTTCTTGAGGAACCTCCATACCATCGTCCACAATGGCTCCCCCGGTTTGTGTGCCCAGCACTAGGGCAAGAGGGTTCCCTTTTCTCCGCAGCCTTGCCCACACTTGTTGTTTCTTATGTTTTGGGTTTTAGCCATTCTGACGGGGGTGAGTGCATATCTCATTGGTTCTTTCTGTTGCTTGTTTTTTGTTTGTTTGTTTAAGATTTTACCTGCTTCTTTGAGATAGAGAGTATAAATGGGGAGGAGTCGAAGAAGGGGTAGCAAGCTCCCCACTGAGCAGGGAGTCTGATGTGGGACTCGATGCCAGTGAAACGTGGTCCCTATGACATAATCAGAAGAGCAAGGAAAGCAACGTACACATAGAGGGGTCATCTAGGAGTCAGGGATGTTAAGTTCTTGAGGAACCTCCGTACTGTTTTCTAGAGTGGCTGCACCAGTTTGCATGGGCACCGAGAGTGTCAGAGGGTTCCCCTTTCGCTGTACTCTTGCCACAATCTGTTGTTTCCTGAGTTGTTACCTGTAGGCATTCTGACTGATGTGAGGTGGTATCTCACCGTGGTGTGGTTTGTATTTCCCTGGTATGGCACTCTTACTTTCAACACTCCGTAAAACTGGTGGTGCAAGTACTTTCTATTCAGTGAGGATGTCCTCGTATGCAGGCAGTAGAGAAAGAGTATTGAATATGCAACCCTCACGGAGTCCTCATTCCCTCCCTAGGAGTCCTTTGAAGTGAACTTCCCCGGATGAGAGATGACAGAGGAGGCTTTGACTTTCAAACAGCTGGTCACTGTTGAATAGACTTACTGGCATTTGTACGACACAACTCTGGGAGTGGAGTAGGTGGGAAAAATAGGATGTAAGTAACATCTGTTTCACTGGGCGGGAACAGTAGTATACCAGGTCAGGTTGATACAGAAGGAAAGGGAAAATACAATAATGTCAAAAGTTTGAGGTCGAGAGATCCCTTCACACTGACAAACTGAAGGGGAGAAATTTGGCAAGCTCATAGGGAACCAAACATGTCCACGGACTTTCGGTGTAATGCTCAGCCCTACGTATACGACCTTCCTAAACGGCAGACAGGCCTATAGGCGCACAGGTGCACATGCAGAAAAGAAAAGAAATACCACAGAGAGCTAAACACAGAAACATGTCCTCCCGGTAGGGTACGTAGAGCCTAAAGGTGATGGAGACTCAGTATAACTGTGACGATGAGAACCAAGCACATGTCCATGAGCACGTGTCCCGATCCTCCAAATCACCATGATAGGGAGAGCTTAGAGCATCCAATGTCAATAACCCACAAGTTCATAGTGGTTGTCCGAACCAAAAACTTTAATGACATAGAAGGGGGACAGAATGTTCTTTTCCACAGTGCAGTGCCGTCCAATACACATTGTATAGATATCCAAACATCAGAATTCTTCCAATGTACAAACAGAGATAGGGTTAGGAGATACCACAGGGAGCAGTAAAAGATGGCAACATGTTAGAGAAAGTGGTTAAGAGGAGAGGCTCGTCACCCATCCTCAGGGTCCACCACGTACCAGATTCCCAATTTCAGAAAGCAAAGCATGTGTCTTGCTGTGAACAGATCAATCTGATAGGTACTCTATAGCAATGCAACCAAAGCTGCTCTCACAGGAGTGGTGATGGGCACACTGGACCTTCTTGGTCTCCGGGTAGGCTAGCCGGGACACATGCAGCATTAACCATGGAGTGTCCTGGCCCAAGGCACAGGCTGAATTTAATCAGGAGGAACTGATCAGACAACTTCAGAATGTAGGCCATTAAGCTGGACATGTGGCCTGTCCCCTACAAACAAGGAAATGTCACCACCACCGGAGACAGCCACCTAACGTTGAGGAGATATTTTGGGTTCTGAAGGAGTAAGAAAATACAGCAACACATTCTTGTCGTCCTTTGGAACCCAACCTATCTCTCCTCCATGTTGCTGTCTCTTATTTGTGGTGACAGGGATTTGTGAAGACAGACAGACCGGTCATCTGGTTCAATGGTCCACATCCTGAAGGTGTCTGATAACTCCCTCGTGCTCAAATTCAGGCTGAACGTCTCCAGGAAGAACACGGTGTAGTCAATGCTGTGTGCTTCTGGCATAGCCCAGTTGGTGGCCCAGAATGTCCAGTGTGACATGTGGCCTCTTCCCGTGGTGCTGCTGACTCTGGTTCTCTGCAGGATGGAATTGAGAGCAGCAAGACTGAAGGTCTCTGGAAACGGGGGTGTGATCTAGGCAGGCATTGGTCTCCTGAGGGGTTTATCACAACTGGAGCTGAAGGGAAGAAACTCTCTCCTCCAATGGGTCTCTTGCAGTAAAAATCATCGAGAATGGCTTGGGATTGTGATGTGGATTCTCAGCAAAGTGTCTCTCCCGTGCTCTCTTTGGGCTTTAACTTGATGTGCTGCTTTAGATTTCCTTTCATCCAGTGGAAAAAGAAGGGGTTTTAGGATGAAGTTTCAGGATGGGGTTTTCATTCACAGAGGCCTCTCTTTTCTTAGTTTCTGCAGTCTTTGGCATCTGAGAGAGGAAGAGTGAGAGAAATCAAATGTGAGTCTTGGTCAGATGCTACTGGTGGCTGAGCCTGGAGGGGTGGTGGCCAGGTGACAGAGGGCAGGAGCAAGCTGAAGGCCTCTCCAGAGGAGCAGCTGCAGGGGGAGCTGCACCCAGGCAGAGGGGGAGTTGAGAGCCCCAAGTCAGAAGTCATACCTTCACGAAACCGATAGGCAGCCTGTGTTGGAGTTTGCAGGGGCCCCTGGGCTCCCCCAGCAGGGGGCTAGTGATGTCCCAGCTCAAAGCTGCTGTGAGCTTTTGCCAGATCCCAACTACCTCCTCCTCTGCAGCCACTTCCCCCTTGAGCCCCTCCATCAGAAGCCAAGTGATGGCTTGCCGACGCCTCCCGGGGAGGTGGGCACCTAGCACGCACCACGCGCGTTCCGAGACAGGCTGCTGCAGGAAGCAGGGGACCCGTGGCAGCCAAACACATCCCCTTTTCACCCTTGTCCCAGTCTTCTGAAAAGGAGGCCAGGCTTTGGAATGAGTCCTAGATTGGGAGAGCCCACAGGGGCCTATGAGTATCTCCAACTTCTTTTCTGCCCTGTGCAGAGGAGGAGCTGTGGCCCCAGGGGCTAAGGACCCCCGAAAGCCATGTGACCTGTGACTGAAAAGCCTGGGCTGAAAGCCAGGCTCAGGCCCTGTGCAAACCTGTGGTGGGGAGGGAGAGGATAGCCCCTGATCTGCAGGTGTGGGCAGGCAGTAGATACTGATGGTCACTTTTGGCCTCCCAGGAACAAGCCCAAAGGTGCTGAGGGAAGAGCCCGGGGAGGAGAAACCCCAAGGGGAATTTACAAAGGACAGCCTGGGTGTTATCAGGGACACTTCATTTTCCCTCAGGGACAACAAGGGTCTCTGAATGTTATCTCACACAGGATAGACCTTGGGGCATTTGTAGGAATAGTCTGAGTAGGTATAAGCTTCAGCAAAGTGTAAAGGGCACATGGAGAAGGATTCATGTTTGCTTTCTAGATTCTCATCCCTTCTTTCCCCAACTTTCCATAAGCGTAGAGCCTCTCATGGATTCCAGGGGTGTTCTGATGGGCCTGCAAATGGATAGATAGGAGAAGGAGTCCTGAGATTGTTTCCTGAGATGTTGTATAACGACACCATAGGATTCTTTTCTTTCAATCTGTCGTGGACCTGTCGGGGAGCTGGCAAGTCCTCGTAGTGACTTTGTGAACCATGGTTTTGATTGCCACAGGAAGCAAGAAACCTGAAATTCCTCAACCTCGATCAGGGAAGGGATCATGTTTTAGACACTGGGTTTCCAGGCAATATTCCTTCCTCATTGTATCGTGTATGATAGGGGCTGAGGAGAAGCTTGACCCACCAGCTGGGTCCCAGGTGAGGGTTCTGTGTCCACCTAGCTCAGATTTCCTGAACGTCCCAAGAGGAGAGTGCATGTGGCAGTGACTCATTGAGACCTCGGACCTGGGAGGAGGAGGCTTGGAATTGGAGAAGCAGGGAAGGAGGGCAAGGAAGCCAAGAAAGCGTGTGGTTTCTGGCAGAGCTCTAAGTGTTTGATGGGTGTAATAATGCTGCTCTGCTGAGGAGGGCCGTGGGGCCTGCTTCGCCATGGGCGTGGAGAGAGGGGAGAGGGAATCCCAGGACAGCCCCGGCAGGAACACAGCAGAGTTGAGCTGCATCCCGGTGATGGAGACCAAGGGCCGGCAGGGTGGCAGCCCCCATGCGAAACCGGGGAAGCACCAGCTGTGGGAATGGCCGAAGGAGGGAGAGCAAGTGAAGAGACAGTGTGTGTTTGGTCGGGGGTGTTGGGGGGGTGGAGCTCTAATCAGCAGGAGAACAGTAGGAGTCCATGCCCCAAGCGCCAAAGGCATGATTACCTCTGGGCCCTAAGCTTGAAGACCAGGGAATCTGCATGCCAGTCTCCACTGGCCAAACTGCAGTATTCTCTTGGGAATCTTCTGTTTCATGACACGGAGGGCTTTCATGTGGCCATGGATTTGACAGCCATGCTGTCTGTCCCTCGAGTCCTCACCAGCATCACGCTCCAGCTTGGGAGGGTTCTTCATGCACATGGAAGCATCCAAAGCCAGTTCTGCAAGGAAAAGCACATCGACAGGATCCGCTGTGATTCATGATCTTTCTGGACCTCCACCTCCATTGATGTCAAAGAAGGACAGTGGCCAGAATGAGAAAGGCCGTCTGACAGATCACAGGCCCGTGGACACAGTTTGATTACTTCCGGTTTTGGCTCTCTCTCTCATACTCAAGTAAGGCTCACTGGGCCAGGAGGCCAACAGGTTCCCAATGGACAAAAGTGAAAGCACGAGAAACGATCGGTAAAAAGAAACAGTTCTGGGAAAGAGAAGTTTCCACACACAAGGAAATTGTGCTGGAAAGAGGCTGTACTCTTGTCGAGAAGAGACTGTAGAGCGCAGCAAAGTCTAGGTTGCAGGGAAGCCTTTCGGGGTCAACCAGGGAAGAGCACACTGGGGAATGCATACAACATGCATCAACATGGCCAGCGTTTCATACCTGTGCACTACGTATAATATACACACCGAATAGACAACATGTGTGTGACCTAAGATAGAAATGTCTGTGTCTGTATGTATATATGTATGTATAAGGGAGTCAGTGATTAATGAGGGATTTGCGGACAGGCCCAGAGCATTCTACCCCCGCTCTGCTCAGCTGCATCGAGTAAAAGAAAAGACACGGAATCCAAAAGAACGAGAAAAGCAGTGGTGAGAAACAGGTGACCATGGACATGTTCCATGGGGGAGTCGGTGGGAACAAGTCAGAGTAAAAGCATCTGCCCCAGCGTGTAATTGTGTATTCACCCCCAGCTGATAGGATGAAACCTAATCCCCCAGTGTGATGGTATGATGGGGTGAGCCTTTGGGAGGCAGCTCCTCCCCTAGAAGGGATTCGCGCCCTATAAAAGAGACCTCACAGGGTTCCGTCGCCTCTCTGCACTGTGAGGACAGAGCCAGAAGGCAGCCACCTCTGAGCCAGGAAGGCAGTGTCACCAGGCCCCGAATGTGTCCCTGTTTGATGGTGGTTCTGGCGCGCCTCCGGAACGGTGAGATACCGATTTCTGTTGTTGTTGTTGTTGTTGTTTTTTTTTTTAAAGATTTTATTTATTTATTTGACAGAGAGAAATCACAAGTAGATGGAGAGGCAGGCAGAGAGAGAGAGCGGGAGGCAGGCTCCCTGCTGAGCAGAGAGCCCGATGCGGGACTCGATCCCAGGACCCTGAGATCATGACCTGAGCCGAAGGCAGGGGCTTAACCCACTGAGCCACCCAGGCGCCCCCGATTTCTGTTGTTAAGAAGTCAGCCTGTCTGAGGCATTTTTGTTATTATAAGCAGAGCGGACCAAGGAGCTGGCATGGAGCTTTTTTTCTTGCTCAGGCCTCCATGGGACGTGAGTCACAGAGAGAGGGAGGGGGCCAGCGGGTCGGGGCAGGACGGTGGGCGCCAAGGAGAAGTGACAGGCCGCAGGGAGAAGACAGTAAGGAGGGTGAGTGCTAAGGCCCTGGTCCGCGCTGGGCTTCCCCGAGCACTCACTGAGCTCTTTCTCCAGGGCCCTCCCTGGTGCCACAGTGCTGCTACTGATGTGGCCTCCCCCTGGGAACGGCATCTCCTCAATTCTCAGGGAGGTCAGCTCCTGACCGAGGAGCCCCAAGGCACCCCAGGCTCCAGGAAGGGACTCTGAGTGCTGGTGGGGAAGGAAGACAGGATGCAGAGGAGGGTGGAAACGCTCAGTCTTCAGGACATCTGAGCAGAGGTGGATCCTGAGGAGCAGGAGGCTGGGCATGAGGCCCCGGAGATGAAGGGAGCAGATGGACTAGATGGAGGACCCGAAGAGAGAGTGACCTGTATACTTCATGGGGTAAAGTGGACCCTTCTCAGCTTAGAAAAGGAAAAAACAAAAATCAGTAGTACGCGGTGTTGCGAGGCCAGTATTTCTACAGTGTCTGTGAGCACCGAACAGGGTAGATGGGCTTGACGATGCTGAAGGAGAGAAAACTGGGCGCATGAGCCTTTCTGAGAAAGGCAGGCAGGATGGGGTCCGGGGATAGTAGATCTGCCTAAAACTGCTCTTCCCCACATGAAACAATGCCCTGACACCATTTCCAAGAGTTGAAACCCCACAGGCATCTGAGGATTCGATGTGACAAATTCATACATATTGTCATGCAATTTTGTTGCATCAGGGCCCCTATGAATTGTATTTCATGTTCCCAAGAACAATGAGACGGAGACCCCATTTTTTGTGGTTTTCAGTAAGCGGACTGAAGGGAAAATGCATGAGAAGAGGCGGAAGTTGGCCAGTTATACAGCCAGGAAGTGGCAAGGCCAGTACCTGGTTCAGAGCTGATACTGAACACCAGGCTCTTGCTCACCTTGCTGTATTGCAGCATCGTGGGGGCTCAACCTCATCCCATTGCTACCTGTAGCCACAAGTCTGTGATGACCAACACAGGGCCTAGAGCTTCCTAGTCACCTTCCCTCTCACCTCGGAGCAGTGGCGGTTGGTCCCCAGAACCCATGTTGGTGCCCAGGCTCCCGATGGCAGAGGAGAGGCTGAGCCTGGCTCTGTTGTCACCACGGTCCAAATGCTGGTCCAGCTGCAGTTGCAGGGAATCAGCCACCGGGGTGCTTGGCTGTGTCTGTGCCCCGGAACTTTGCACCTGTGCTCTTGGGAAAGTCAAGTTTCCACTGGATGGCCCTTGGTGACAGGGAGACTGCATCGGAGCTGAAGCGAGAAGAGATTTCAATGGGATCCATCCCAGGGCTCCTTAGCTGAGTGCTCTCAGAACACCCATGTCTGATGCCCCCGCCCCTCTGTGAGACCACCCTGGGAGCAGGTACAAAGGCAGGCATCATGGCTATGAAGGAGATGTCCCCATTGTCTCTGAGCCTGTGGATGCTGTGTTGGCAGGTGACCAGGCTGCAGAGTCCCTGAGGTGAAAATCACCCCCTGACTCCGCAGGGCCTTCGGATGGGCCCAGTAGCTCATGCCTATCATTCTGTTCATAGTAACCTTGGTGTGAGAGCCTAGAGAGAAGTTCCTGGAGAGTTCTCAGGGCTTGGGAGAAGGAGTTGTCCATGTGTAGTGGCAACAAAGAACGGGGGAAGAAGTTCAGCCTCGAGGCTTCAGGTACCCCTAGAAGAGGGAGTTGCGGAAAGGTAGCACGGGCCAACTTATGGGGCCTTTTCCCAGCTCTGAAGCCTTTTGAAGCTTCTCATCTGCAATTTCTGTCTGCCCTTCCGTCCGTCCACTCATCTGGATTCTATTGCCCCTTGGAGAATGCTAAATAACCGTGTGTTTCATTTGTGCCTCCCAAATTGCTGTAATGCTGAGGATGCCTGGTCTCTTTGGCCCTCGGGGAGGACGGGGAAACTCGGGAGAAGGTAGTCCTAGGGCGGAAAGGCTGTTACTGTCCACGTAAGGTTGAGGGACAAAACATTTCTTAGGCAGTTTCACTGTACCATATTGATCCAATAAGGAACATCATGGACTCCTTGCTGGCCCTAGCACATGTTTTGTTCAGCAGAGAAAGTCTCCTAACAGGGCCAATTTTTCTCCCAGAAGGGAGGTCCAGAAAATAGCCTGAGCGGGAAGAGACGGGAAGTGGATTTTGGCCTGCGCCCCTGTGTGAGCGTGGCCGGAAGGGGGTCACACTCAGCAGGCTCCACGTTTCTGAAGATCCTGGAGAGGGAAACAACTCTTTGCTTTGCCCCTGAATGATGCCCGTAGCCACGTAAGGTGCACAGGCTGCTGCTCATTTAGAGGGCATTATGCCACCAAGAGTGGACACGTGACAGAAACCGTATCCAAGCTGGGAAAATATCACTGATGCTGCACAGAGGGTGAAAAGCCCACCATCCACGGGGGAGGAAAAGCGGGACTAGAGCTTTGGCTTCACTGAATCCATGGGACAGGGGACAGACAGGACTGGGTGCTCAGGATCTTCCATGTAAATGCTCCAGAGGAAGGCCAACACCCGGGGAGAATGAAATTTGAGCTCAGCAGAAACAGCACAGACGCTGCCCATAGGGAGCAGCCGCATAGCAGTGTGGAGACCAGAGAGCTTGCAAGAAGATACACAGGACGTACAAGTGGCCATAGAATTTCTTGGGTCTAAAAAGTCTCTTCTTGGAAATAAGAGGCCTGTTACCAAGATGCCTCCAGGTGAGAGAGCGGTGGCTGAGGTTTTGTCCCTTTCTCTCCATTTCTCCTCTCTCACCTTCCTCAGTGCAGCCAGCTCGGTGCTTTGCCGGTGGGACACCCGAGAGCCGAGACCCGATGGAGTTCCTTAGTCCTACGGCAACTGAGATGAAGGACTGCTACAGGACAGACAGGGTCCTCACAAGACCAGTCATCTCTGGGTCTGCCCCAGGAGTCAAGAACTGGGATGGAAACTCTAAGCCACCCTATAGGTCACTGCTAACATGGGGAGGATGCTAACATACTTGTCTTTGGTTTTCCCATCCTCAGCTAACAGAGGGCAAATTCCCACTTCACCTTTCACGGACTGTGGTCAGAATGAAATTTGTGTTGTCACTGGAAATGGGGCAGAGAGCATCTGGAGAGGCTTTGCATTTCTCAGAAGGAGAACACAGAGCTATGGCTTTGGGGACCAAGACTTGGCAGGACTTACTGTATTTCCGCAGTTGGTTGGCCAGGGAGTAGGCCGTCGCTTCGGATACAAGGAATTTTTCCTTGAGGTCTAGGAAGTCCTGGGTGGATTTTTCCAGCTGTGACCGAAGCTGCCAGTTGACTTCCTGGAGGCTGCTTTCTGCCCCTGCCTCGGACAGAGGGCCAGGATGGGCTGCCATGGCGACCCGTGGCAGTAGAGATAGAACTGGGGACCAAAAAGCAGAAACCCAGACTCACGGTGGGTTAAAAACCAGTGACGCCAAGTTGGTTTAATCAGGACTGAGGGGTGAGGTTACAGGAATCCTTTACTTACTGTTGGGAACAATTGGAGCAACAGCCCACAGTACTTGAGAGACAACCAAGGTTCAAGATGCCAGAGGTGGGAGCCAAAGGCACTGCTCGTATCTCCGACTCCAACAGGAATGACTGAGGGAGCACCCAGAATGCCAGCTACTGGTCTGCACCAGCACTAACTGAATAGAATGTCCAGGGTGTCAGTGGAACCTGGGGAGCCCCTGCCTTCCAGTTGCCGAGGGGCCATGCTGATAAACAAGGCTGCCTGGTCTCCCGTGAAGGTGACCGCTGATGGGGCCCACCCCTCAGTGGTCACTGTCAGTCGTTGTCTACCCTTGTGCTGATTCCACAGTTTCCCTCTCTTTCCAAAACAGTGTCTCAGCATAGTGCTCATTATTCGTTCCCTTATGTGTGTAGAATAACGTCAGGCAGAAATAGCGTCCCACGGAGTTTTCTTTGTTCTTTTTCTTTCTCTTTAATTCTTGGAGAGAGAAGGGGGGCATGGGTAGAGGGAGAGTATGTGATAAGGGGCTCGGTGTCAGAACCCGTGAGACCTTGACCCGATCCTAAACCAAGAGTCAGATGCTCAACCAAAGGAACTACTCAGGCGCCCTTCGCAACAGGTGTTCTTAGGGGCTCTCCTGAACTCATCCCACTTCTCAACAGCGGTTCAACAGATCTTAAGGCTTTTCTAGTGAGGGAAATGTCTGAAGTCAAAGCCTATCTGGATGTTCTTCTCCAGGTCTTCTCTAGGTTTTTTTCTCTAGCCATTAAAATACAAGAGAAACATGCTAGCAGTTTAGCCATCTTTAGTTGCTTTGTATTTGAAAAGGTTTTCAAAGTATTCGGCCTTCCTCCATTTACAATACTTTCTTAGCATGTATGTAGTAAATAAAGCTTTTTTTTACAGCAAAAACTAAACAAAAGAAAGCAGAAAACAACGATGAAAGAGCCCCAGACAGATGAAAATAAAAAGCCCCCAGGAAAACAGCAAACAGAACCCAGACTTAGTGTATGCAATGAATCTTGCAAACTGTTTCTGGGGCCCCTGGGGGCTCATCTGGTTAAGCGACTGCTTTTGGCTCTGGTGGTGATCCCAGAGGCCCGGGACCAAGTGAGGCATCAGGCTCCCAGCTCCATGGGGAGTCCGCTTCTCCCTCTGGCCTTCTCCCCTCTCGTGCTCTTTCTCACTGTCTGTGGCACGCTCCGCTCCCCTCCAATACATAAATAGATAAAGTCTTACAAAAGGAGGAAAAGAAAGGGAAGAAAACGGTTTCCTGTCCCAAGTCTGTCAGTATTCTTCTTACTGCAAGTCTGTGTTAGGTAGACTTGTTTTCCCATTAGGTGCACATTTCATTTCCGTTTCCTTAGCTATTTACCTAAGAGTGGGATTGCTGCGTCATACGGGACCCTGTGTTTAACTTTTTGAGCAACTGCCAGCCTCTTTTCCAAAGCAGAACAGGGACACCCTTTTACATTCCCACCAGGAATATGTAAGAATTCCATTTCTCTACAAGCTTCCCGACACATGTATTGATTGTCTCTTTGCTTGAAGTCATGGTAGTGGGGCTGACGTGGGATCTCACTGTGCTTTAGATGTGTATTTCCCTAGGGACTAATGAAATTGAGCATCTTTTCCTGTGTTCATTGTTGCAATGGTATTGTCCTTTTGAGAAAGTCTACTCAAGCTCCGTTCCCCATTCCTATATTGGCTGTCTTTTTACCAACTGCTGAGTTATAGGAGGGTTCTTTACATGCATTGTAGATAGCAGACCCCACTTTTCACTTCACTTCCTCGATAGTGACCCTTGAACCAAAAAGCTTTTAAGATGATGAATTCTAGTTTCTCTGTTTATTTTTGGGTTGCTGGTGTGGTTTTGCAACCAGCTTCCAACCCCAAATCATGAAGATGTAGAAGTCTGTGTTCCTCAAAACATGGCTTTTGAAAGAGAGCTTGCCTGCATTTTAGTAGTTGCTGGACATTATTTAGTAATGCCTGTTGAGTGTTGATTGATATTTCTCTCAATGGATAGTCTTGCGCCTGTTTTCCCACCTGTGGAGCGTGCCAAGGCCTGTAACAGAGATTTTGGAAATGATATCTGTGAACATCCTGGCTTAGATTCAGGGGTGAATCCTGGTTCTGCAGTGGAGCTGGTCTTAAACTCAAGCACATTTGTACAAATTGCTCAGGCCGTTTCGAGCTGAGTCGTTGTTGATCTTTCTGAGGAACACTTGTGTGCTAGTCCAGATCGTGTAGGGCCAGAGTGGACTTTCTCAGTGGCCTCCACACGGAGAAGACTGCCAGGATTGGACCTCGTCAAGACTTTCATCTCGGGTCTACTGGAATGGAAAGTAGACCTGCTTCAGGGTTTTGGGAACGTTGTTCCATGCAAGTTGGTTCCTCTCCTTTTTTTTTTTTTTTTTTTTCTTTAATGTGTACATGATTTCTTTCTAGAAAAGGGGAAAGGATATTTATTTCCAAACAGCCTGTCTGTTCTTTGTCAGTGGTGTGTCTGTGCTTTTGAAAACGTGTCAAGGAGAATTCCAGGTCAACTATCTTCTATGCAAAAAGTATAGTTCCTGTACAGTATCAGGTGATCATACTTAATATTAGGAACTATCTTGTAACTCAGATGGTATCGTTTCCTGATGAGAAAAAAAAAATACAAAGAACACCAAGCTTCCCAAGATCTTTGTCCCAGGTCCCAGGTCACAGCTGTAGTGAAGTGAGGAGCGAGCATTCGAAACCTTTTCTGGAGGCACCTGTTTGGCTCAGACAGATCAGCATGCAAGTCTTAATCCCTGTTCAAGTCTGGATTTCAGGACTGGAACCCCATGTTGGGTCCTGCTTAAAAAAAAAAAAAAAAGAAAAAAAGTAAAAGAAAAGAAAAAAAAAAGAAACCAGTGTAGCTGGTATCCCATTGGGTTTTCCTATGCTTATGAAGCAATTACCATATGCTATGGTATCTCGTTGTATACTGATTTCTTTCCTTCACGGCTAAAGAGTTGTGTCTCTTCGTGGGCTAGTATTAGAACCAGTGGTACGTCTTGTTTTGTGAAGTTTCATTTCGAGTCTTTTGGCCATTTCTTTTATTCTTTTGATGATCTCCTCAGACTAGATGATACCCAATTCTGGAAAAAAGTCCTTTGTCAGAGAGAAACATGCTTCTATACTGGGCCTTCCATTTATATTCTCTTGAGGTTGAGATGAAGATAAATAAATTCATTTTCGTATCCCCAGAAATGATGCATTGCCTCTTTTGACCTTGCAAATCATATGGTTGATTTTGGGGGGAAATATCAAAACCACTTATTGAGTTTCAGGGTATGAAAGGTTGTTTTTGTATTTTAAAGTGTTTCTACAGGGACGCTGAGATATAATTTCCATGCAGTAAAGTGTATGTAATTAAAGTCCTACGTCTATTAAGTTTGAGCATATATATGCATCACCCCGGTAGTGGAGGCATCTATCGCCCCCACAAGTTTCCTTGTCCTTCTAGCATTTCCTCCCTCCCATTTGCACGTCAGGAAAGCATTGATTGGCTTTCTGTTACAGTAGAATTATTTGCAATTTCTAAGGTTTTCTCTTAACACCATCGTATGCTATGTAAATTATTTTGTTTTGATGTTTTCTGGCTCTGAGGTATTATCAGAGCAAAAGAACATGTCTTCCCATAGTGTTATGTAAGCGACGAGATTACTCTGCGAAACCGCATAGTATTCCATGAGCTGGATATGTCACAATTTGTGGTGGTCATTCCTCTGTGGATGAAGATGAATGACAATTAGAAATAGTCAGTAGCTTTTTGGGAATGTACCGTTTCTTTTTTCATTTGAGTGGAATGGGGGTGGTCTATGGTAGGTATAGGTTTAATATTTTGAAGAATTTCTGGACTGTTAGGGTGCCTGGGTGACTGAGTGAGTTAAGCATCTGACATGGATTCTGGCTCAAGTCATGATCTCATTGGTGGCGAGACAGAGCCCCAGGTAGGGCTCTATGGTCAGTGGGAGTCTACTTGAGCTTCTGTGCCTCTCCCTCTCTCTCTGCCCCTCCCTCCACTCACTTTTAGTCGCTCAGTCTTTAGTCAATCAAAGATACAAAAAAATAAGAATTTCCAAACTATTTCTGCAGTGGTTGTAGAATTTAAAATTCCCATGCGCAGTGTATGAGAAATCATAGCAAGGAGGTGACTTTGCTCCTTGCTATGACTCCTTGCTATGGCTCAGAATGGAGATTCCATTCATTTTTGCCATTTTCATTGACAGATAGTGGTTTAAATTTCCATTTTCCTAATAACTAATGATGTAGGTCGTGCGCTATTCTTCCATTTCTTCCATGTGTATTCTTTGCTAAAGTGTTTTTACAAATCTTTGAATCCATTTTATTGTATGTCCTTTTTGAAAGGTTTTATTTATTTATTTGCAAGAGAGGGAAGGGGAGCAAGAGCAGGGCTGTTGGGTAGGGTGAGGAGGCCAGAGGGAGAGGAGAAGCACACACCCTGCTCAGCGGGAAGAGTGATGGAGGGGTCGGGGGTTAGACCCCACGACCCTGAGATGGTGACCTGAGCCAGAGGCAGCCACTTCACCAACTGAGGCACCCAGGCCCTTTTCTTTGATCCGTTTAAAATTGGATTGTTTGTCTTCTTCCTATTGACTTTCTTTTTTAAAAAAAATTAATTAATTTATTTTCAGCATAACCGTATTCATTATTTTTTCACCACACCCAGTGTTCCATGCTATCCGTGCCCTCTATAATACCCACCATCTTGTACCCCGACCTCCCATGCCCCCTGCCCCTTTAAACCCCTCAGATTGTTTTTTAGAGTCCGTAGTCTCTCATGATTCACCTTCCCTTCCAATTTACCCCAACTCCCTTCTCCTCTCTAACTCCCCATGTCCTCCATGCTTTTTGTTATGCTCCACAAATAAGTGAAAAACCATATGATAATTGACTCTCTTTGCTTGACTTTTTTCACTCAGACTATGAGCGTTCATTCAGTGTTCTCTTAGGAGACCTTCAGCAGGTATGGAAATTACACCTAGTTTCTCTCTATGTGTGACATGGCTTGGGTTCTCTCACCAATGTCTTCTGAAACACCAATGTTTAAAATTGTGATACAGTCCAGTTGATCAATTTGTTCTTTCATTAGTGAGAATTTTGGTATCATATCTAAGAAAACAATGGCCAGGACCTCCTGGGTGACTCAGTTGGTGAAGTGTCTGCCTTTGGCTCAGGACATGATTCCAGGGTCTGGGAACCAGCCCTGCATTGGGCTCCTTGTTCAGCAGGGAGCTTGCTCTTCCCTTTCCCAGTGCTTCTACCCTGTTTGTGCTCTCTCACTCTGCTCCATAAATAAATAAAATCTTAAAAAAAAAAAAGAAGAAAAAAGGAATAGAAATGCTTCTCAGCAACATCTGGCATTGTCTTTTGTACAGAATCACACTCATTCGTGCAAAATGGTCCCTGGTTTGGCAAACATTGCCCTGCAGACTAGTCACATTGATGACCGTTTTATGGGCTTATGAACCGTGCATGTGTCTTCTTTGGGAACATGTGTATCCGAGTCTTATGCTCGCTTTGTATTAGCAGCGTGTTCCTTCTGCCCATTCAGTGAGTTCAAAGTACCCTTATGTCTTGCGTATGGGAGTCCTCATTGGGTATTTATCTGCAAATATTGTCTCTTTATCAGTGTCTTCTCTGTTCCTTTTCTCAGTGGTAATGTTGGATGCAGCAAGGTTGTTCATCTTAAGTTTTCTTGTTACATATTTTACTCTTGCTCCAGTGACAGAACTCTTCACTAAATGCAAAGTCCTGACCATTTTCTGTTGCGTAATCATCTTGAATGATTGCTATGGCTCTTCTCCTTAAGTCTGTGGCCATTTTGAGTTCATGGCTGCGAAAGGGGTGGTTTTCAACAACCACTGTAGGGGAAGTTTGTCCTGATAGGGGCAAGAGAACCGTGAGGTAGCTTGTGGTCCTGAGTTAGTCTCCCCCAGGCCAGGAAAGGGGATGTCACCCTCCTGTACCTCTTCATGGGCATCTGAGTGCCTTTGGGGAGGAGAGTTAGGTGGTCCTAGTGGTCATATTCGGCACTTACACCCCATTCTCTCAGACTGGGTAACTGGGTACAAAGTAGCTCCAGGAGCCCGGGGCGTCCTAGTCAGAGGTGTCTTTAGGAGCACAGACACACTGAGAGCCAGAGAGGATTACATGGAAAGGATAAAAGAGAACCCCGGGGATGTGGTATGGTTTACTATAGGGTCTTCCTTCAGTGGGGTGGGAAATAGGACTCCCACACACCAGCAACTCAGGAAACATGCCCAGAGGAAGTAGGGCAGATGGAAGGCAATTCCCAGAGTTTGATCTATTTTTGCCAACATGAAAATCATGATATGTGCCTGGGTATCAAATGTGTATGAAAGGACACATGGCGGGCTCAACTCTTCACCTCAGAGACCTCACGTTGGTGATGGAGACTAGCTAAAAAACAAAAACAAAGACACACACAGAAAAATCAAAACACAAAAAAAACAAATAAAAGAAATAAATAGGTGCGTGCATCAGGAATCCAGAAATACCCCCGTGCCCCCCTCCCCTCCCAGGAAGGAAAGGATGTGGTCAGGATGATGGGAGGCTCAGTTACTAAAGCGGCTGCCTTTAGCTCAGGTCATGATTGCAGGATCCTGGGATCAAGCCTCACATGGAGACCTTCCTTGGCAGAGAGCCTGCTTCTCTCTCTCTCCCTCGGCCTGACACTCTGCTTACTTGTGCTATCTGTCTGCCAAAAAAGTAAATAAAACCTTTTAAAAAATAAAGACAGGAAGGAAGGAAGGAAGGAAGGAAGAAAGACAGTCAGACAGACAGAAAGAAAGAACAAAAGAAAGAATGAAAGAACGAAAGAACGAAAGAAAGAAAGAATGGGGAAGCTTGGTCCTTGCAGTTCAAGAGCCATTCTGAGCCTGTGGGGAATCCTAATTATTGGTCTGTATTTCACAAGAGAAACCCAGAGACCCTACCATTTTAGTATTTGCTGGGTTTTCCATGTGCACTCAGAAGTGCACTGGCTGAATAAAGTTGGCACACTAAGAACAGAAGGAGACCAAGAAACAGAATGTTCCCTGGATGCACCACATTATTGTCTGCCCTCACTGCAGTCTCACTGGAAATGGGAAAGGGCAATTGAAATCCCTGGTATTCAACACAGGTTTGGAAAAAAAAAAATGGAAGGTTTGGGTTCACAGTTTAAATTACTGTATTCTCAGTTTGAATCTGAAGGCAAGTGCAAACCCTGTTGAACATTTTCTGACTTCTGTGGTGGAGATAAGGGCTAACACAGAAAACAGCTCTACACATCAGAGTAACTTTGGTAACTTAGTATCTTTCCATTGACATGGTTTTCTTTCAATCTTCTGATCCCATGGTCTCCTGCTTGAGTCTACACATATTTGTGCAACGAAGATGATGTCAATACCATACGTAAAATCTGTACCCCCGACTGTCACAGTGCTCATACCTAATGGTACATCGGGTCCATTTCTAAGTGCCTGTAGCTACGTTATGGCTGACTCCACAAAGGCAGCCCATTGTACCATGTGTAGACTTCTCTCTGGCCCCACCTCCAGGGTCAGCAGTACCTCAGAGCTGTCTCCATTCCTGCGGAAGGATGTAGGTCAGGTAGAGAAATGGAGGGTGGTCTAGGCAACAGGAACAGGAAAGTAGGCCCCTAAGCTGGTTGATTCCAGAGAGGACAATTGCATTGTTGTTGGTTTTGTTTAGAAGTTTTTATTTATTTTTTCATTTCCTTTCAGTGTTCCAAAATTCATTGTTTATGTACCACACCCGGTGCTTCATGCAATACGTAGCCTCCATAATACCCACCGCCAGGCTCACCCAGTGTTTTTAAAAAGCATGTAATTTCCTTATTTGAGAGAGAGTGCTTGAGAGAGCAGGAGTGGTGGCCAGGGGGAGGGTGGGTGAGAAGGACAAGCAGAGTCACCACTGAGCAGGGAGCTCGACATGGGACCTATCCGAGGACCCTGGGATCCTGACCTGAGCCAGAGATTGAACTTAAACAAATGAGCCTCCCAGGTATCACTTGAAATAATTAAAAAAAAATTTGCTGCACTTAACATGCAGCATGTATTAGTTTCATGTCAAATGTTGGTGTTGATTTTTATGTCTTCTTTTTTAAGATCTTCTTTCCTCCTTTCTTTCTTTCTTTCTTTCTTTTTCTCTTTCTTTCTTTGCTTATTGTGTATAAGAAGGTTGCTGGGCATTGGGAGAGGGAGAAAGAAGGCAGATAGAAAGAAAGAGTAAGAGAAGGAAAGGAAGAAGGAAGGAAGGAGGGAAGGGAGGATGGAAGGAAAAAAAGAAAGGGAGAAAGAGAAGGGAGAGAGGGAGGAAGAGAGAAAATGAAAAGCTAAGAATGGAAGGAAGGAGGAAGGGAGAGGGGAAGTATGGTGGAAGGGAGAAACAGAAAGAAAAGGACAGAAAGAGAGAGAGAGAGAAAGAGAAAGAAAGAGAGAAAGAAGAAAGAGGAAGTACCCAGGTCAGTTTTCCTTGTGAACATCTAGTGAAGATCCTGTTCAGACAACCCGGAAGCTAGTGAGCCCTGGGAAGGCCCCTCTCTGGCATGCGCTCAAGAGGGTGTATCTGATGTGTGTAGAACTATTTAAGGAACCAAATTTAGAATCCATTGATTAATACGGCCGCATTTCCTAGAAGTGGTCACATCAGCTGTGCAAGCATGGCCATGGGAAATCACCCCCAAAGAGCTCCATGGTGTGCACCTGGGTGGCTCAGTGGTTAAGTGTCTGCTTTTGGTTCAGGTCAGGATCTCAGGGTCCTGGGATCGAGCCCCACATCAGCCTCCCTGCTTAGTGGAATGCCTGCTTCTCCTTCTGCCATGCCTCCTGCTTGTGTTCCCTCTCTCGCTGTGTGTCTTTTTCTGTCAAATACATAAACAAAAGTTAAAAGAAGAAAACTCAGAGATAATACATTCTTGTCTGGGTCAGAGCGTGTCATCCTGTGGGAAGCAGGTTCCTGCAGTTAGTGTTGCCGGGATCTCAGGTGCTTTGCTGGTACCTCAGAATTTGACCCTTGAAAATGTGAGTAAACTTGATATTGCGTATGATTTATGATTTGGGGGACCGGTTTAGGAATACACCCCTTTATGTCATTCCCATATTTGTTGGATGTGTTCTTATGGAATGCTCTGAAGTTCTTGCAGTAATTTGCATCGGCCACAGTTAAAGCAGGATAATGTGTGCACAGAGTGACTGGTGGATCATGGATTTTGGGGCCGTGATGGCCAAATCTGTTGCTGAGGTAGCTTCCAAAACCATGTATCATGCCTTTGCATGTGCCTATTTGCAACTGGAAAAGCCCCAAGGCATATTGGCCTGCTCCTTTGTGGACCTTGCCATCAATTCCCTGGAGGTTCAGGAGCATAAGAGCTCTCAATCTCTTCTTTAAGTTTTGATTTATGTAGTTGACAGTGACAGAGAGAGAGAGAATTGAAGGAGGGGAGCAGCAAGGGAGAGGGAGAAGCAGGCTCCGTGCTGAGCAGGGAGCACAATGCAGGGCTCGATCCCAGGACCCAGGGGTCATGATGTCAGCTGAGGCCAGACGCTTAACTGACTGAGCCGCACAGGCACCCCCTCAGCTCTTACTAAATCCCAAACCTCATCTTTCGTAACTCAGTATCTTGTTTGGTACAATTTCCACAGGCAGGGTCTGCAACTCAGGGGCACTTCTTGGAAAGCAGCAGAGGGAACAGGGTCTGGTGCTCTCACAGGAGAAATGACTCCTAATCAGCAGACAGATCTGTCACCTGAAAATAAGGCAGAGCGCGCACAGATGTGAGAACCACCAGATAAGGAGATGAAACCATTTATTTTAATAGTTTTCCATCACTTGAAAATGAAAAATAGATCAATGGAAAATATGAACAAGGCCCTATGTATCTTTAAGAGAGGAAAACGACGATGTGTGAAAGGCAGTGTACTGCAAGCGATTGACAGCATTAGAAGATGCAGAGTAAGACTATTGATAGGACCGTATTGACTCTGTAGGTCTCTCTGTAGTATTGCAGTAGGAACTACAGTAAATCATCCATACATGCACACAGGGGCTTTTCCCATGAGGTCTTTACTCGCCTACAGCAGTGTTTTATACTTTTCAGCAAACAAGTCTTACTTCTCCTACAATGAACTGATGCCTGAATATTTTACTGTTTTTGGTGCTACTGTAAGTGGCATTGCTTTCTTAATTTCCTGCTCAGTTTGTTCCGTGGTTGTGCATAGAAACACAAGTGGTTTTTGTATAGCTGCTACCCTGCAACCTTATGGAATGTGTGTATGGACTCTAATATGCTTGTGTGTGGATGCTTTGAAAATTTTCTGTATTTAAGCATGTCCTTTGTAAGTAGAGATGCAGGTTGACCCTTGAAGAATTGCAGGGTTAAGGGTGCTGACCCTCAAAGAGAAAAGCTCTGTGTTTAAGTTTTGACATGCCATGACTGAGGTAGTAAGAGTCACCTCTTACTACCTTACTGAAGACGTAAGGAGATGATTACGTGCTCTTGTGCAAGTCTGTGGACTCTAGACTGTATCCATCAAACAAAGTAAGCAAGAGGAAAGAAATGTTATAAGGACAATCATAAGGAAGAGAACACATTTTTAGAGTAGTATGCTTAGTTGAAAAAAAATGCACCTGTACGTGCACCTGTACTTGCGGTTCCAACCTGCGGTGTAAAAGGTCAACTGTGGTTTTGTTCCTTCCTTCCCACAAGTCTTTTTTCTCACTTTCCATTTTGAAAGATATTCTGGCCGAGTCTAGAATTCTGTCCCTCTGCCTGGGGACACGCCTGCATTTTGCCCGCAGGGAAGAGCAGCGACAGATGCGAGGTCCCCTCAGGCCTGGAGTCTTGGATCAGCACTCATAGGGATAGAAAGAGTAGCGGGAGCCCTTGCTCTTTGCACACCGACTCCTACTGGAAGGAACGCAGTGTCCCCAGAGGCCCCTGTACAGAATGCTCAGGGCTTTGGAGCTGCCCCAAGCAAGAGGCCAGAGGCCATCTCTCCCTCTCACTTTCCCAACTTCTCTTCTCTCTTGCCTTCCACACTCCATGTTGCCAACTCATCCCCCCCATCCTCCTGCTCCTTGTCAGCATTCCAAGGACATGCCTCTCCCTGCCACCAGCATCCCAGGCTGAGGCTGTGGAGCTCTTCTGGGTGGGGAGCTCAGTGCTGTTCCAAGACTTGCCCTCTCGCTGTTTCTCCCATGCTTGCTTGAATCTAAATCAGCTGCCTGTCCCAGACTTCTAAACGTTTTTGCCAACAAGAAAATAGTGGATGGGCATCTGGGTGGCTCAGTGGGTTAAGCCTCTGCCTTCGGCTCAGGTCATGATGTCCGGGTCCTGGGATCGAGTACCACATCAGGCTCTGTGCTCGGCAGGGAGCCTACTTCCTCCTCCTCTCTCTCTCTCTCTCTGCCTGCCTCTCTGCCTACTTGTGATCTCTGTCTCTCAAATAAACAAATAAAATCTTTTAAAAAAAGAAGAGTAAAAAGAAAATAGTGGAGGTTGTGTGTGTGCTTGTGCGTGTGTCTGCGTGTTGCCTTGGAAATCATAAGGTGCTGGATCAGGAATCTGGAGTTCCTCCCTCAGGAATGGATAGGGGAATGATCTTGGTCCTTGCAGATCAAGAGCCATTCTGAGCCCTGAGAGAATTCTAAATGTTGGCTGACACTTCCCAAGATCAACCCAGACGGCCTATACTTTGGGCATTTGTTGGGGTTCCTGTGTGTGGTCAGAAGTCCCCTGGCCAACCAAAGGTGGCACACTAAGTACAGAAGTAGACCAAGAAGGAGAATATTCCCTGGAAGACCACATTACTCTCCTCCCTTACGGCAGTCTCTCTCTGAAAATGGGAAGGGGCACTCAAAAGACCTTGCATTCAGTAGAGGATGGGGAGAAAAAAGTGTATCGTTGGGGTAACAGTTCAAGTTACTGTATCCTTAGACTCTATGTGAGGCCATGTGGAAACGCTACTGAACAGTTTCGTGGGCTATGCCCAAGGGTAGGAGGGGTTAATGGAGACTGCGCTTACACAACTCAGTGTAATTGAGCACCGTAATATCTTTTCCTCTTCACATGGTTTTTCTTCCATTTTGTCTGAGGCCAGGCATGAATCTAAACATATGTGTAAGAAGTTCATATCAGAAAAGGTGTACAAAGCCCACAAGCCTTAATTGGGCGGTACTATATCCTCATGGTGCTCTAGGCGGTCTTCAGACTGTACGTAGCCACATCATGGCTGACTGTGAATGCAGTCCCTTTCTGGGTATGTGTGTTCTTGGTGTAGGCTCTCCCCCGCCCCAGCCCACAGGTTAAGCGGTCCCTCTGAGCTGGGTGTGTCTCTGGGGGAAGCATGTTGTTCCAGTAGGTAAGAAGGGGAAATGGGGGGATGGGGATCCAGCAACAAGAAAGCATGCTCATAAGTGGGTGGGTTGTAGAAAGAAAGGAGCATGCTATTTCCTCTAACAATATGCATAGCTCTCTGTCAGAAATCTGGCCCTGATGAAAGAGCAATGCTGGGAGAAACCGGTGTACCCTTTGTCAGGAAATACTTGAATTCCTGCTGATCTATCCGCTGTGCCTAAAAACTCCCCCTAGACAACTTGGGGAAGAGAGGAGAAACTGTGTTCCTTTTAGGTGTTATGATTTCCCTTCAGCGGGGTTGGCCAGGGAAAGAAATCTATTCAGGGTGAGAATCTGGGAGAAGATACTTTCAAACGATATATCCGATGAAGGGCTAGTATCCATAATCTAGAAAGAACTTATCAAACTCAACAGCCAAAGGACAAATAATCCCATCAAGGAATGGGCAGAGGATGTGAACAGACTTTTCTCAAAGTGGACATCCAGATGGCCATCAGGCACATGCTTAAGGGCTCCACGTCACTCAGCATCAGGGAAACTCAAATCCAAGCCAGAATGTGATCCACCTCACACCAGTCAGAATGGCTAAAAAAGAAACAAGTCAGGAAATGATGGATGCTGGCCAGGATGTGGAGAACGGGGCACCCTCCCACGGGTTTGGTGAGAATGCAATCTGGTGCAGCCACTCTGGAAAACAGCATGGAGGTTCTTCAAAAAGTTGAAAATAGAGCTACCCTGTGACCTAGCAATCACACTCCTGGGTATTCACCCTAAAGATAAAAATGTCGTGATCTCAAGGGGCATGTGCACCTGAATGTTTATAGCAGCAGTCCTCACAATAGTGAAACTAGGAAAGAACCTTGATGCACATCAACAGATGAATGGAAGAGGAAGAGTTGGTATTTGTATGTATATTTGTGTATATACACACACACACACACACACACACACACACACACACACACACGTACACATACCCGCACCATGGAATACTATGCAGCCATCAAAAGAAATGAAATCTTGCCATTTGCCAGGACATGGATGGAACTAGACGGTATTATTTTGAGCAAAATAAATCAGTCAGCGAACGACAGTTATTATATGATCTCCCTGATAGAAGATTCTTGAGAGGCAGTGTGGGTGGGTTTGGGGAGTAGGGAAGGAAAGAATGAAACAAGATGGGATCAGGAGGGAGTCCAACCATAAGAGACTCTTAATCTCACAAAAGAAACTGAGGGTTGCAGGGATGAGGGTTGCAGGGAGAGGGTGGTTGGGTGATGGACATAGGGGAGGGCATGTGCCATAGTGAGTGCTGTGAAGTCTGTAAACCTGGCGATCAGAGACCTGTATCTCTGGGACTAATAGTACATTGTATGTTAAAAAAAAATAACAAATAAAAAATAAATATTAAAAATGGATAAAGGACCTGAATGGATATCTTTCCACAGGATCATGGAAATGCAAGTCAAAACCACAGTGAAATATTATTATGTCACAGTTAATATTGCTACTATAGGAGAGAAAAAAGAAAACCAGTGTTGGCAAGGTTATGGGGACCATGGAACCCTTGTGCACTGGTAGAAAGGTAAACTGATACAGCCATTTTTTTTTTCTCAAAAAAGAATGAAACTATAATTACCCTGTGATGCAGCAATCCCAGTTTGGGGTGTATATCCAAAGGAAATGAAACAGGATTTCAAAGAGACATCTGCACCCCATGTTCACTTCAGCATTGTGCACTGTTGCCAAGACACTGAAACAACCTAAGTGTTGCATGGGTGAAGATTATGTGGGTCATGGACATGAAAAGTCTAGCGAAAAGAATATAGTCAATGATATTGTAATACCACGGTATAGTGAGAGATGATGATTACACTTACTGTGTAATACTGAGTAGTGTATGTAATTGTCAAATAACTGTGCCGTACACCTGAAACTAATATAAGATTGTATGTGCATTATACTTTAATGTTAGAGAAAATGTGAATGTTATTTGGTTATGGAAAAGAAGGAAATTCTGCTATTTGTGTCAACATGGATGTAACTGCAGGACATTATATTCAGTGAAAAAAGTCAGAAAGAGAAAGACAAATACTGAGTGCTATCATCTATCCATGGACTTAATAAAAATAAAGAAGTCAACTCACAGAAGCAAACAGTAGGATGATGGTTACCAGTGGCTGGGACGTGGGGCACATGGAGAGATATTGGTGTAAGGAGAAGAACATTCAGTTATAAGATGAATAAGTTATGAGGGTCTAAGGTATAGCATGGTGACTGTAGTTATAATACTGTATTATGCTCTCGAAACCTGCTAAGGAAATAGATCTTAAGCTTGCTTACCAAAAAAAAAAAAAAAAAAAAAAAAAAGGGAAGAAAGAAAAATTTTCAGGTGATTGTGAGGTGATGTGCTCATTAATTTGCTTGCAGTAATCATTTTATAAGGAATATGTATTATAAGTCATCAGATTGTACACTTTCAATATATGTAGTTTTATGTGCTTATTATACCTGCAAAAATCTGGAAAAATATTTGCAATGGTAAATACGAGGTTATGAGAATTTTGCCACCCTTCACTATAACTAATAAAAGTAATGCTTCTAGTTGGTAAAGCATGCAAGCAACCGACCAGACAGGTGCAATAGGCGGAGCCCTCCCTTGTCCCTTCTCCAAGCCCTCCTCCAGGCCCACAGCTTGCCCCGCCCATCGCACCCTCCTGGCCAATAGCCAGCCGGCGGCCAGGCCGGAAGTGATGTGGACAGCCGCCAAGGTTTGGGCCTCCTGTGGCTTCTGAGGCCTCACTGGGAGCGGGGCGTGGAAAACTAGCTCTAGAAAATGAAAGCTGTAATAGTAGGAAGAAGAACAACGACCGAAAGCCTGGTCGAATTACGCGAAGGGTAGAAGCTGGGAATCAGAGCCCAAATTGTAAGAGAACAAATGGAGAAGACAGATAGCGCCCGAAGGTGTGTGTGGTAGGTCCAGGTGTGAGGAAGACGGTTTGCAGCGGCACAAGAGATGGGATGCAGGTGTCCCGCTCAGCAGGGGGACGGCGTGGGGACCAGCATCCCACGGGGTCGTGGGAAGAGGGAGGGAGCGAAAGGAGGGCCTGAAAGGAGACCCCAAGAGCCCGCGGAGTCCTGGATGCCTTGGCGGCGCCAGGCGCCATGAACCCTGGGAGCTCGGCCTTTGGCCCCGATTCCTGAGGAATGCAGTGGGGGCCCCATACAGTTCAATAGGGCGGGGTGGTGAGCTCTTGAGACTGACTGATCCCTGAAGCAAATATAGCGTTTCCTTCTGCAGCCTGTCCTCTTGCCGCCCACTCAAGCTCCCGGTTCTATGATAGCACGTGGCTGTCGTTTGCCTGATTTGATTTTTGAGCTCAGTGTCTGCTGAGCTGATGCACTTAGGCAAGGAGGAGGAGTCCAGCGTGGCAGCTTGGGGCTAGAGACGGCAGAGAGCACCAGTGCCTGCCTCTGGTTGGGTCATCAGAGAGCTCACTCTTCTTTTATGGGGAGGGCTGGAGCTCTCAGCCCAGCTGGGAGCTAATCCCAGGCCTTCTTAAGCTATACTGTGCTACACGTTCTCTCTTAGCTAGCTTCTTTCCTAACTTATCCTCAGTGGCTATTTTGTTTTTATTCTTCTGTCATGTTTAAAAGATTTTCTTCATTTACTTGAGGCAGAGAGCGAGACGGAGCCCCAGAGCAAGCCTGCAAACAGCGGGCATAGGCCAAGGGCAAGGGCAAGGGAGAGAATCTGAAGAGGTCCTTTCACTGGGCCCTGTGGGGACCCCGAGATCATGACCTGAACAGAACCATGAGTAGGAGGCTTAACTGGATCAGCCTGCAGGGGCTGCATATTTTTAAACATTTTGTCAAGATTTTACGTTGAAGTGATCTCTGTACCCAACGTGTGGCTCCAGCTCTCAACCCTGAGATCCAGAGCAGTCTCTGTGTCAGCCAGGGCTGGGGAAATCTGCCTGAACACCGAGGTTCATGTTCGTTACTAATGGCATGGGTAGAAAGGGTCTTTTTATTATTTCATTTTATTTAAATGTATATTATTTATTTTATTTTATCTCAATTTTATTACTTTTATTTTATTTCAATTTTAATTTGTTTCTGTTTTAGGATTAAAACAACTTCTGTGTTTCCAGAGCCTGGGCATCCCATAGACAGTATCACCTTTATTGCTGATGCTGGGTTTTGAGAGCTGTTCATTCCTGGGACGTGGGTGTTCATTCCTTTCTGTTGAATTTCCAGGAACACATTTCTCATTGACCTCGCTAGCTTTTTTATTCCTTGCGGACAGAAAGTGACACACCCAGTGTGTACACACTCAGAGGCCGTTTCCTAGGATCTGGAGTTTGGGGAGGTGATGTGGGGGGAGCCTGGAAAAGAGGCGGGGTTTGATCTCTACTGAACACTATTAGCACTGGCAATTCTATGATTGTAGTCAAGACGTCATAGTCATTTTCCTAGGAAGAGAGACGGTGTTTGGTTTGTGGGTTGCGTTGTGACCTTGTTTTTGTCTGTCCTGAGCAATATTGTCAGATGGCCTTGTTTTGTCTTGTTTTATCAAGGTCTCCAAGCAGCGTTGTCGGAGGTTGATATTCTGCAAGCATGATTATTTACTTACAAGCATGAGAAAATACAGAAAATACAGGCTGGGAGTGTCCGTTGCGGGGTGAGAGGCTGGCCTTGTTCGTTGTCTCTAGAAATCCCTAAAGCAGAAGAAAAAAAGAGAGAGCTCGGATCTTAACAGTTGTAGCTGTAGCTGCAAACCTGATGGGAAAGTATGACTTTGGCTGTGTCTTGAGATTCCTGTGTCTCAGTTTCTCGATTCACAATGGCTCAAAGGGACTTGTTCCTGCATGGGTTGTCCCAGGTGTGAAATCGACAGGGGAGGAAGGTTGATAAGAGCCAGAGGCCCGGATGGTGGTACACAGCGCTTTCGTGGATTCCCACCCCTCCGGGGCTATCGGGTCAAGAACGGCAGGCACAGGCATGTGCTCTCCTGTCCAGCCTGGGTCCTCCAATCACCTATGGCTTCGTTATATTTACATGGTGGTTTCAGTCCCCCAGTGGGGTCAGATTGCAATGACAGGTCCAGGAAGAACTGGGTTAGGGCCCGGCCTGCCCTTACTGACCAGTAGGTTGAGTTCCTTAGATGACTGGAGACAACGTCAGCTGAGACCACCTTAGCTATGACCCATACTCTGTGAGACAGGAAAAGAAAAGACACTGCTCAGCCCGATGCATTTGCCATCTCGAGGCCTTCCTGCTCTCCCATCTTGAGGGTGTACTTACTGTAGATCACCCGGATTGTAAGCCAACTGAGTATAACCTGTAGGGGTGTAGAATTGTGACAAAAGCATATTCCAGGGGAAATTCCTTCTGGCCATTTTTGTTTTCAGGGTGGAATCTCGATTGACCAGTGTCCCCTGATATTCAGAGGTGGGTTTCTGGAGGGGGAGTGAGGAGCCTGGACAGGGGAGTTTGCAGCCAAGGCCTGGCTGGGGGCTCTGCTGCTGTCAGCTGGTGGGGGAAATTCTCCTAATTTCTGTGGGCCTCAGTTTCCCCATGTGTAAATTACAGTTGATATTCAAATTCTCCCAAGTCCCTTCCTGCTCCAGTGTCTGCACGTGCACGAGGGACTGAGGTGCCTGTTATGGAGTCCTGGGGACTGGAGCCGGGACCTGACTTGGTCCCTTCTCTGTGTGTCTCCCACAGGAGCCTGGGCTGAGTCCACACTGAAGACAGAGAATGGAGAGAGGAGCTGGAAGACAGGATATCAGCAAGTCTGGAAGACGAGAATATCGCAAAGAAGAACAAGGCCATGGTGGTGCAGGTGGTTGCCCGAGGAGGGAAGAATAAGCCCAGGCGGAGTCCAGAAAACTGAAGGGAAACCGAGGAATGCATGAGGCAGCATGAGCTGAGGGGGATGACTCGGAGAGTCACACAGTCCACAGTGAGCCCGTGCCCCTGGGGCGGGGCCCCACAGGATGGATCGGGATTCGCTTGTACTGCTGGAGAACTGTACCAGTTCCCAGAGGAGGAGGAGGTGCCCACGAGCTTCACCCTTGGAGCCGCCCTTACGGTGGATGTTTCCAGGTAAGTGTGGGCCTAGGGGGATCAGGGGCATTTGAATTAGAGTTGCAGAGGTCCACCTTTCCTGCAGACTATTGTTGTAAGGTCAGAAACGACCACAGTAGGGGGCTCTTGCCTCTGAGACAGTGATACCAATAATATTCTTTGGAATGTATTGTGGTAAAGGGCTTTATGCACTATATATTTTGTCTATATATATGTTCAGGGTCTCATTTTTCCTTAGTCTTAGTCCTTAGTGTTAAGAGCGTGGAATTCTGACATCAAGAGGATTTCACTGGGGAGGTCAAGCAGTGAGTGGGAGAATGCAAACAAGATCTTGTAACATGTGGGTGTCTCAGTTCCTTGAGAGTCTGCCTTCTGCTCATGTCCTAATCCCAGGTCCCCGGGATCAAGTCTCATGGTGAGGGGGCGGGACAGGGGGCTCCCTGCTCAGCAAAAGGGCGCAGGGGTAGGCCAAGCACTCGAATCCTAATGACAGGGTGGGCCTTTGAGAAGACTCCAAGAGGGCAGTCCCTTCTTCATCAGAGCGCACCGCAAGGGCATGTCACGGGACATCGAGCGTGTTGCGGCTCCTCTTTAAGGAAGGGGATTTGTTGCCTTCTGGGAGAAAGCAGAGAGCATTCCTGCAGGACATTCGGTCTAGGACTGCAGTTGAGATTTGAGATTTTCGACCACTTCTGTTAGATCGGGGAAGGGATCTTTCTGAGAGCTTCCGCAGTGCTTGGCTTGGTCCTTGGAGCTGTGAATACAGAGGTCAGTACAACATCATTGCAACTGTCACAGGGCTTTCTGTCGAGTAAGCAGAAGTGATGAGAAGCGGGGGTGGGGTGAGTTCCTGGGAGGAAGTGGCCAGTGCTGTCTGGGGCATGATGTCAGTGGTTGTTCCAGTCTCTCACGGTGTTTTTGACCTACCCTGGCCCAGGGACCCTAGACTGGGACCAGATTTCCGCTCCTTGGGATACTGCCTGCCAACACCTGGGTTCCAAGGTGGCTCAAAGCAGCCGACACTACCCAGGTCTCCGGAGGAAACTGCTGGTATCAGTACCTCCCGCCTCTGACTTGGCCAGCTGGAGAAATCGAGGCAAGTTCACAAAGTCTAATAGGGGTGTCCTTGTCCTAACGATCAGTGATGTTGTGCCTTTGTGTCTGAGAACTTCCGTGCTTTCCAGACTTCAGTATTCTCTCTCCATATAAAAATCCTGTAAATAGGGGCGCCCGGGTGGCTCAGTCGTTGAGCCTCTGCCTTCAGTTCAGGTCTTGATCCCAGGTTCCTGGGATGGAACCCCACCTCGGGCTCCCTCCTCAGTGGGGAGCCTGCTTCCCCCTCACCCACTGGCCGGGCTTGTGTTCCCTCTGTCACTGTGTCTCTCTCTGACAAATAATGTAATTGAAGGCTTCCAGAAATGTGCATAGTGGCCATATTGTAGATCAAGTAACTAAAAACAACAGAGAGGCCTGGAAACGATTGCTGGGGTAAATTTAAGGCACTCTAAATGAATAGAAAGACATCTATCCCATGCATAGATTAGGAGACTCCAGGTGATTGGAATACCAAATGAGTTTCATTCGGACTCACATGGGAGAAGACACATTGGGGGCAAATGTGCAAGCTAATCCTAAAAATGTATATGCACATCGAGGTACTGAGACTAGCAAGATGGCCATGAAGCCTTAAACTGGAGAAATCCACTCCATGTCAAAGCTCATCATGAAGCTATGGTCATTAAAGCACTACGTTATGGTATAAGGAATCACAATGTATATATATATAGGAACAAGAGGGACTATTGAGTACAAAATTTCCCCATACACATATACAATGTTTAAACTTTTTTTTGGATTATTTCTAAGTCATCTCTACATCCAACATGGGGTGCAAACCCACAACTCTGCAGACAAAGGTCGCTTGCTGCACCTATTGAGCCACCCAGGAACCCTGGGTGTTTGTTTGATTTTTTTTTTAATTATTTATTTATTTTCAGAAAAACAGTATTCATTATTTTTTCACCACACCCAGTGCTCCATGCAATCCGTGCCCTCTATAATACCCACCACCTGGTACCCCCACACCCCCGCCACTTCAAACCCCTCAGATTGTTTTTCAGAGTCCATAGTCTCTCATGATTCACCTCCCCTTCCAGTTTAGCCCAACTCCCTTCTCCTCTCTAACACCCCTTGTCCTCCATGATATTTGTTATGCTCCACAAATAAGTGAAACCATATGATAATTGACTCTCTCTGCTTGCCTTATTTCACTCAGCATAATCTCTTCCAGTCCCGTCCATGTTGCTACAAAAGTTGGGTATTCATCCTTTCTGATGGCGGCATAATACTCCATAGTTTATATGGACCCCATCTGCCTTATACATTCGTCCGCCGGAGGGCATCTTGGTTCTTTCCATAGTTTGGCGACCGTGGCCATTGCTGCTATAAACATTGTGGTACAGATGGCCCTTCTTTTCACGACATCTGTATCTTTGGGGTAAATACCCAGGAGTGCAATGGCAGGGTCATAGGGAAGTTCTATTTTTAATTTCTTGAGGAATCTCCACACTGTTCTCCAAGGAGGCTGCACCAACTTGCATTCCCACCAACAGTGGAAGAGGGTTCCCCTTTCTCCACATCCCCTCCAACACATGTTGTTTCCTGTTTTGTTAATTTTGGCCATTCTAACTGGTGTAAGGTGATATCTCAATGTGGTTTTAACTTGAATCTCCCCGAGGGCTAGTGATGATGAACATTTTTTCATGAGTCTGATAGCCATTTGTATGTCTTGATTGGAGAAGTGTCTGTTCATATCTTCTGCCCATTTTTTGATATGTTTGCCTGTTTCGTGTGTGTTGAGTTTGAGGAGTTCATTATAGATCCTAGATATCAACCTTTTGTCTGTACTGTCATTTGCAAATATCGTCTCCCATTCCGTGGGTTGCCTCTTTGAAGTTTTGACTGTTTCCTTTGCTGTGCAGAAGCTTTTGATTTTTTTAAAATAAAGCCATTGGTACACTTGACGAGGATAACCAAAGACTTTTACTAAAAGTAACTGGAATGAATGAACATCTACTTAATACTATGTTAACATTAAAACCTACTTAGCACTATATATCGATGGTAGTTGAAGAAGTAAAAGTAAATGTTTTTTTTGTTAAAGATTTTATTATTTATTTGTTGGAGATAAAGAGAGAGAGCAAGCAATCACAGGCAGGGAGTGATGCAGGCAGAGGGAGAAGCAGGCTTCCCCCCTGAGCGGGGAGCCCGATATGTGACTCGATCCCAGGACCCTGGGCTCATGACCAGAGGCCACGTCAGATACCCAACTGCCTGAGCCACCCAGGTGCCCCAAAGTATAATTTTCAAGCACAGGGTCTCACGTCAGTAGCCAGTGTTGACAACATGATGCTCTTAGCCCGTTGTGATGGAATTTTTCCCGGAGGTTTCGGGCAGGAATGAGGTCTAGGTAAAGGAAGCACCTTTGCAGAAAGGTATAGGCACGAATTGGCAAATGGGGGCGTGGGGTTTGGCGTAGAAGAGGACTCTCCCTGAGACCTGCCTCCAGCCCCCATAACAAGGGGTTCCGGGGCCAGTCACAGGGGACCTGGGTCCTCCGTGTGCCTTTGTTTCTTCATTTGTGAACCAGGAAAAAGGAAAGCTCCCATGAACAAGTGGACTGTGAAGACTAGAAGTGCTAATATGTAGGAAATCATGCGTCTCAAGAACTCTAAGGGACGTCCATGATCTCAGGGAGTTTCCAAACTGACTAAACACCGGACTTTAATAAGAAGATTCCAGACCCCACGTCAGCCCACTGAATCAGAATTGCTACAAACCAAAAGGACGAGGTTGCATTTGTACTAACTCTCCGAGGCTGTTCTGATACAGTGATGAGTATATGAGTAGGGAACACTGAGTCGTATAATGTTCCTCTAAAACAGCAAAGTGGGAATAGCAGAACGCGGATCTTTTCTGTCGAGTCTCTCCGCCAGAGGAGTAAAGGAGGAGGACTCTGCAATGGAAGGAGACCTGGCCCACCTGACCCCATTTAATCTTCGCGCAGTTTCCATGTTTGATTAGAAAGAGGCCGCCAGGTGAATGGCACGAGGTCAAGTCAAAGGAATCTATCAAGCAGTGCTGCATCTTCTGAAACTTGTTTTTACCTTTCTGAAACTTGAATTTCAGTATAGTTATCGTACAGTGTTAACATAAGTTTCAAGAGTAGAATGTGGTGATTGAACATTTCCATACATTGCTCAGTGCTCATTCGCACAAGTGCACTTGTTGACGCCCTCTGCATTCCCCGATTCCCTGGTCCCCCTCCCCTCTGGCTACCACCAGTTTGTTCTCTCTAGTTAAGAGTCTGTTTCTTGGTTTGTCTGGTGCCCTTTTCTTTTGCTCTGCTTATATATTTTGTTTCTTACGTTCCACATACGAGTGGAATCCTTTGGTATTGAGCTATCTCGGACAGACTTAATTGACTTAGTACAATATACTCTAGATGCCCCTGTCTCATTTCAAATGGCAAGATTTTATTCTTTTCTATGGCTGAGTAATATTCCGTGGTATAAATATACCGCATTGTCTTCACCGGTCATCTATGGACGGACATCTGGGCCCTTTCCAGAATTTGGTTATGCATGTATTCGTGCTTACTAGTGCTTATGTATTTCTGAGAGTAAATATCCCGTAGTAGGACTGTTGGATCGTAGGGGGGTTCTGTTGTTACGTTCTTGAGGAACCTCCATACCATCGTCCACAATGGCTCCCCCGGTTTGTGTGCCCAGCACTAGGGCAAGAGGGTTCCCTTTTCTCCGCAGCCTTGCCCACACTTGTTGTTTCTTATGTTTTGGGTTTTAGCCATTCTGACGGGGG
Organism: Mustela nivalis; assembly: GCF_964662115.1. Taxonomy (NCBI): domain Eukaryota; kingdom Metazoa; phylum Chordata; class Mammalia; order Carnivora; family Mustelidae; genus Mustela; species Mustela nivalis. The sequence continues at coordinate 114,147 of NW_028135641.1, forward strand.
TGAGTGCATATCTCATTGGTTCTTTCTGTTGCTTGTTTTTTGTTTGTTTGTTTAAGATTTTACCTGCTTCTTTGAGATAGAGAGTATAAATGGGGAGGAGTCGAAGAAGGGGTAGCAAGCTCCCCACTGAGCAGGGAGTCTGATGTGGGACTCGATGCCAGTGAAACGTGGTCCCTATGACATAATCAGAAGAGCAAGGAAAGCAACGTACACATAGAGGGGTCATCTAGGAGTCAGGGATGTTAAGTTCTTGAGGAACCTCCGTACTGTTTTCTAGAGTGGCTGCACCAGTTTGCATGGGCACCGAGAGTGTCAGAGGGTTCCCCTTTCGCTGTACTCTTGCCACAATCTGTTGTTTCCTGAGTTGTTACCTGTAGGCATTCTGACTGATGTGAGGTGGTATCTCACCGTGGTGTGGTTTGTATTTCCCTGGTATGGCACTCTTACTTTCAACACTCCGTAAAACTGGTGGTGCAAGTACTTTCTATTCAGTGAGGATGTCCTCGTATGCAGGCAGTAGAGAAAGAGTATTGAATATGCAACCCTCACGGAGTCCTCATTCCCTCCCTAGGAGTCCTTTGAAGTGAACTTCCCTGGATGAGAGATGACAGAGGAGGCTTTGACTTTCAAACAGCTGGTCACTGTTGAATAGACTTACTGGCATTTGTACGACACAACTCTGGGAGTGGAGTAGGTGGGAAAAATAGGATGTAAGTAACATCTGTTTCACTGGGCGGGAACAGTAGTATACCAGGTCAGGTTGATACAGAAGGAAAGGGAAAATACAATAATGTCAAAAGTTTGAGGTCGAGAGATCCCTTCACACTGACAAACTGAAGGGGAGAAATTTGGCAAGCTCATAGGGAACCAAACATGTCCACGGACTTTCGGTGTAATGCTCAGCCCTACGTATACGACCTTCCTAAACGGCAGACAGGCCTATAGGCGCACAGGTGCACATGCAGAAAAGAAAAGAAATACCACAGAGAGCTAAACACAGAAACATGTCCTCCCGGTAGGGTACGTAGAGCCTAAAGGTGATGGAGACTCAGTATAACTGTGACGATGAGAACCAAGCACATGTCCATGAGCATGTGTCCCGATCCTCCAAATCACCATGATAGGGAGAGCTTAGAGCATCCAATGTCAATAACCCACAAGTTCATAGTGGTTGTCCGAACCAAAAACTTTAATGACATAGAAGGGGGACAGAATGTTCTTTTCCACAGTGCAGTGCCGTCCAATACACATTGTATAGATATCCAAACATCAGAATTCTTCCAATGTACAAACAGAGATAGGGTTAGGAGATACCACAGGGAGCAGTAAAAGATGGCAACATGTTAGAGAAAGTGGTTAAGAGGAGAGGCTCGTCACCCATCCTCAGGGTCCACCACGTACCAGATTCCCAATTTCAGAAAGCAAAGCATGTGTCTTGCTGTGAACAGATCAATCTGATAGGTACTCTATAGCAATGCAACCAAAGCTGCTCTCACAGGAGTGGTGATGGGCACACTGGACCTTCTTGGTCTCCGGGTAGGCTAGCCGGGACACATGCAGCATTAACCATGGAGTGTCCTGGCCCAAGGCACAGGCTGAATTTAATCAGGAGGAACTGATCAGACAACTTCAGAATGTAGGCCATTAAGCTAGACATGTGGCCTGTCCCCTACAAACAAGGAAATGTCACCACCACCGGAGACAGCCACCTAACGGTGAGGAGATATTTTGGGTTCTGAAGGAGTCAGAAAATACAGCAACACATTCTTGTCGTCCTTTGGAACCCAACCTATCTCTCCTCCATGTTGCTGTCTCTTATTTGTGGTGACAGGGATTTGTGAAGACAGACAGACCGGTCATCTGGTTCAATGGTCCACATCCTGAAGGTGTCTGATAACTCCCTCGTGCTCAAATTCAGGCTGAACGTCTCCAGGAAGAACACGATGTAGTCAATGCTGTGTGCTTCTGGCATAGCCCAGTTGGTGGCCCAGAATGTCCAGTGTGACATGTGGCCTCTTCCCGTGGTGCTGCTGACTCTGGTTCTCTGCAGGATGGAATTGAGAGCAGCAAGACTGAAGGTCTCTGGAAACGGGGGTGTGATCTAGGCAGGCATTGGTCTCCTGAGGGGTTTATCACAACTGGAGCTGAAGGGCAAGAAACTCTCTCCTCCAATGGGTCTCTTGCAGTAAAAATCATCGAGAATGGCTTGGGATTGTGATGTGGATTCTCAGCAAAGTGTCTCTCCCGTGCTCTCTTTGGGCTTTAACTTGATGTGCTGCTTTAGATTTCCTTTCATCCAGTGGAAAAAGAAGGGGTTTTAGGATGAAGTTTCAGGATGGGGTTTTCATTCACAGAGGCCTCTCTTTTCTTAGTTTCTGCAGTCTTTGGCATCTGAGAGAGGAAGAGTGAGAGAAATCAAATGTGAGTCTTGGTCAGATGCTACTGGTGGCTGAGCCTGGAGGGGTGGTGGCCAGGTGACAGAGGGCAGGAGCAAGCTGAAGGCCTCTCCAGAGGAGCAGCTGCAGGGGGAGCTGCACCCAGGCAGAGGGGGAGTTGAGAGCCCCAAGTCAGAAGTCATACCTTCACGAAACCGATAGGCAGCCTGTGTTGGAGGATGCAGGGGCCCCTGGGCTCCCCCAGCAGGGGGCTAGTGATGTCCCAGCTCAAAGCTGCTGTGAGCTTTTGCCAGATCCCAACTACCTCCTCCTCTGCAGCCACTTCCCCCTTGAGCCCCTCCATCAGAAGCCAAGTGATGGCTTGCCGACGCCTCCCGGGGAGGTGGGCACCTAGCACGCACCACGCGCGTTCCGAGACAGGCTGCTGCAGGAAGCAGGGGACCCGTGGCAGCCAAACACATCCCCTTTTCACCCTTGTCCCAGTCTTCTGAAAAGGAGGCCAGGCTTTGGAATGAGTCCTAGATTGGGAGAGCCCACAGGGGCCTATGAGTATCTCCAACTTCTTTTCTGCCCTGTGCAGAGGAGGAGCTGTGGCCCCAGGGGCTAAGGACCCCCGAAAGCCATGTGACCTGTGACTGAAAAGCCTGGGCTGAAAGCCAGGCTCAGGCCCTGTGCAAACCTGTGGTGGGGAGGGAGAGGACAGCCCCTGATCTGCAGGTGTGGGCAGGCAGTAGATACTGATGGTCACTTTTGGCCTCCCAGGAACAAGCCCAAAGGTGCTGAGGGAAGAGCCCGGGGAGGAGAAACCCCAAGGGGAATTCACAAAGGACAGCCTGGGTGTTGTCAGGGACACTTCATTTTCCCTCAGGGACAACAAGGGTCTCTGAATGTTATCTCACACAGGATAGACCTTGGGGCATTTGTAGGAATAGTCTGAGTAGGTATAAGCTTCAGCAAAGTGTAAAGGGCACATGGAGAAGCATTCATGTTTGCTTTCTAGATTCTCATCCCTTCTTTCCCCAACTTTCCATAAGCGTAGAGCCTCTCATGGATTCCAGGGGTGTTCTGATGGGCCTGCAAATGGATAGATAGGAGAAGGAGTCCTGAGATTGTTTCCTGAGATGTTGTATAATGACACCATAGGATTCTTTTCTTTCAATCTGTCGTGGACCTGTCGGGGAGCTGGCAAGTCCTCGTAGTGACTTTGTGAACCATGGTTTTGATTGCCACAGGAAGCAAGAAACCTGAAATTCCTCAACCTCGATCAGGGAAGGGATCATGTTTTAGACACTGGGTTTCCAGGCAATATTCCTTCCTCATTGTATCGTGTATGATAGGGGCTGAGGAGAAGCTTGACCCACCAGCTGGGTCCCAGGTGAGGGTTCTGTGTCCACCTAGCTCAGATTTCCTGAACGTCCCAAGAGGAGAGTGCATGTGGCAGTGACTCATTGAGACCTCGGACCTGGGAGGAGGAGGCTTGGAATTGGAGAAGCAGGGAAGGAGGGCAAGGAAGCCAAGAAAGCGTGTGGTTTCTGGCAGAGCTCTAAGTGTTTGATGGGTGTAATAATGCTGCTCTGCTGAGGAGGGCCATGGGGCCTGCTTCGCCATGGGCGTGGAGAGAGGGGAGAGGGAATCCCAGGACAGCCCCGGCAGGAACACAGCAGAGTTGAGCTGCATCCCGGTGATGGAGACCAAGGGCCGGCAGGGTGGCAGCCCCCATGCGAAACCGGGGAAGCACCAGCTGTGGGAATGGCCGAAGGAGGGAGAGCAAGTGAAGAGACAGTGTGTGTTTGGTCGGGGGTGTTGGAGGGGTGGAGCTCTAATCAGCAGGAGAACAGTAGGAGTCCATGCCCCAAGCGCCAAAGGCATGATTACCTCTGGGCCCTAAGCTTGAAGACCAGGGAATCTGCATGCCAGTCTCCACTGGCCAAACTGCAGTATTCTCTTGGGAATCTTCTGTTTCATGACACGGAGGGCTTTCATGTGGCCATGGATTTGACAGCCATGCTGTCTGTCCCTCGAGTCCTCACCAGCATCACGCTCCAGCTTGGGAGGGTTCTTCATGCACATGGAAGCATCCAAAGCCAGTTCTGCAAGGAAAAGCACATCGACAGGATCCGCTGTGATTCATGATCTTTCTGGACCTCCACCTCCATTGATGTCAAAGAAGGACAGTGGCCAGAATGAGAAAGGCCGTCTGACAGATCACAGGCCCGTGGACACAGTTTGATTACTTCCGGTTTTGGCTCTCTCTCTCATACTCAAGTAAGGCTCACTGGGCCAGGAGGCCAACAGGTTCCCAATGGACAAAAGTGAAAGCACGAGAAACGATCGGTAAAAAGAAACAGTTCTGGGAAAGAGAAGTTTCCACACACAAGGAAATTGTGCTGGAAAGAGGCTGTACTCTTGTCGAGAAGAGACTGTAGAGCGCAGCAAAGTCTAGGTTGCAGGGAAGCCTTTCGGGGTCAACCAGGGAAGAGCACACTGGGGAATGCATACAACATGCATCAACATGGCCAGCGTTTCATACCTGTGCACTACGTATAATATACACACCGAATAGACAACATGTGTGTGACCTAAGATAGAAATGTCTGTGTCTGTATGTATATATGTATGTATAAGGGAGTCAGTGATTAATGAGGGATTTGCGGACAGGCCCAGAGCATTCTACCCCCGCTCTGCTCAGCTGCATCGAGTAAAAGAAAAGACACGGAATCCAAAAGAACGAGAAAAGCAGTGGTGAGAAACAGGTGACCATGGACATGTTCCATGGGGGAGTCGGTGGGAACAAGTCAGAGTAAAAGCATCTGCCCCAGCGTGTAATTGTGTATTCACCCCCAGCTGATAGGATGAAACCTAATCCCCCAGTGTGATGGTATGATGGGGTGAGCCTTTGGGAGGCAGCTCCTCCCCTAGAAGGGATTCGCGCCCTATAAAAGAGACCTCACAGGGTTCCGTCGCCTCTCTGCACTGTGAGGACAGAGCCAGAAGGCAGCCACCTCTGAGCCAGGAAGGCAGTGTCACCAGGCCCCGAATGTGTCCCTGTTTGATGGTGGTTCTGGCGCGCCTCCGGAACGGTGAGATACCGATTTCTGTTGTTAAGAAGTCAGCCTGTCTGAGGCATTTTTGTTATTATAAGCAGAGCGGACCAAGGAGCTGGCATGGAGCTTTTTTTCTTGCTCAGGCCTCCATGGGACGTGAGTCACAGAGAGAGGGAGGGGGCCAGCGGGTCGGGGCAGGACGGTGGGCGCCAAGGAGAAGTGACAGGCCGCAGGGAGAAGACAGTAAGGAGGGTGAGTGCTAAGGCCCTGGTCCGCGCTGGGCTTCCCCGAGCACTCACTGAGCTCTTTCTCCAGGGCCCTCCCTGGTGCCACAGTGCTGCTACTGATGTGGCCTCCCCCTGGGAACGGCATCTCCTCAGTTCTCAGGGAGGTCAGCTCCTGACCGAGGAGCCCCAAGGCACCCCAGGCTCCAGGAAGGGACTCTGAGTGCTGGTGGGGAAGGAAGACAGGATGCAGAGGAGGGTGGAAACGCTCAGTCTTCAGGACATCTGAGCAGAGGTGGATCCTGAGGAGCAGGAGGCTGGGCATGAGGCCCCGGAGATGAAGGGAGCAGATGGACGAGATGGAGGACCCGAAGAGAGAGTGACCTGTATACTTCATGGGGTAAAGTGGACCCTTCTCAGCTTAGAAAAGGAAAAAACAAAAATCAGTAGTACGCGGTGTTGCGAGGCCAGTATTTCTACAGTGTCTGTGAGCACCGAACAGGGCAGATGGGCTTGACGATGCTGAAGGAGAGAAAACTGGGCGCATGAGCCTTTCTGAGAAAGGCAGGCAGGATGGGGTCCGGGGATAGTAGATCTGCCTCAAACTGCTCTTCCCCACATGAAACAATGCCCTGACACCATTTCCAAGAGTTGAAACCCCACAGGCATCTGAGGATTCGATGTGACAAATTCATACATATTGTCATGCAATTTTGTTGCATCAGGGCCCCTATGAATTGTATTTCATGTTCCCAAGAACAATGAGACGGAGACCCCATTTTTTGTGGTTTTCAGTAAGCGGACTGAAGGGAAAATGCATGAGAAGAGGCGGAAGTTGGCCAGTTATACAGCCAGGAAGTGGCAAGGCCAGTACCTGGTTCAGAGCTGATACTGAACACCAGGCTCTTGCTCACCTTGCTGTATTGCAGCATCGTGGGGGCTCAACCTCATCCCATTGCTACCTGTAGCCACAAGTCTGTGATGACCAACACAGGGCCTAGAGCTTCCTAGTCACCTTCCCTCTCACCTCGGAGCAGTGGCGGTTGGTCCCCAGAACCCATGTTGGTGCCCAGGCTCCCGATGGCAGAGGAGAGGCTGAGCCTGGCTCTGTTGTCACCACGGTCCAAATGCTGGTCCAGCTGCAGTTGCAGGGAATCAGCCACCGGGGTGCTTGGCTGTGTCTGTGCCCCGGAACTTTGCACCTGTGCTCTTGGGAAAGTCAAGTTTCCACTGGATGGCCCTTGGTGACAGGGAGACTGCATCGGAGCTGAAGCGAGAAGAGATTTCAATGGGATCCATCCCAGGGCTCCTTAGCTGAGTGCTCTCAGAACACCCATGTCTGATGCCCCCGCCCCTCTGTGAGACCACCCTGGGAGCAGGTACAAAGGCAGGCATCATGGCTATGAAGGAGATGTCCCCATTGTCTCTGAGCCTGTGGATGCTGTGTTGGCAGGTGACCAGGCTGCAGAGTCCCTGAGGTGAAAATCACCCCCTGACTCCGCAGGGCCTTCGGATGGGCCCAGTAGCTCATGCCTATCATTCTGTTCATAGTAACCTTGGTGTGAGAGCCTAGAGAGAAGTTCCTGGAGAGTTCTCAGGGCTTGGGAGAAGGAGTTGTCCATGTGTAGTGGCAACAAAGAACGGGGGAAGAAGTTCAGCCTCGAGGCTTCAGGTACCCCTAGAAGAGGGAGTTGCGGAAAGGTAGCACGGGCCAACTTATGGGGCCTTTTCCCAGCTCTGAAGCCTTTTGAAGCTTCTCATCTGCAATTTCTGTCTGCCCTTCCGTCCGTCCACTCATCTGGATTCTATTGCCCCTTGGAGAATGCTAAATAACCGTGTGTTTCATTTGTGCCTCCCAAATTGCTGTAATGCTGAGGATGCCTGGTCTCTTTGGCCCTCGGGGAGGACGGGGAAACTCGGGAGAAGGTAGTCCTAGGGCGGAAAGGCTGTTACTGTCCACGTAAGGTTGAGGGACAAAACATTTCTTAGGCAGTTTCACTGTACCATATTGATCCAATAAGGAACATCATGGACTCCTTGCTGGCCCTAGCACATGTTTTGTTCAGCAGAGAAAGTCTCCTAACAGGGCCAATTTTTCTCCCAGAAGGGAGGTCCAGAAAATAGCCTGAGCGGGAAGAGACGGGAAGTGGATTTTGGCCTGCGCCCCTGTGTGAGCGTGGCCGGAAGGGGGTCACACACAGCAGGCTCCACGTTTCTGAAGATCCTGGAGAGGGAAACAACTCTTTGCTTTGCCCCTGAATGATGCCCGTAGCCACGTAAGGTGCACAGGCTGCTGCTCATTTAGAGGGCATTATGCCACCAAGAGTGGACACGTGACAGAAACCGTATCCAAGCTGGGAAAATATCACTGATGCTGCACAGAGGGTGAAAAGCCCACCATCCACGGGGGAGGAAAAGCGGGACTAGAGCTTTGGCTTCACTGAATCCATGGGACAGGGGACAGACAGGACTGGGTGCTCAGGATCTTCCATGTAAATGCTCCAGAGGAAGGCCAACACCCGGGGAGAATGAAATTTGAGCTCAGCAGAAACAGCACAGACGCTGCCCATAGGGAGCAGCCGCATAGCAGTGTGGAGACCAGAGAGCTTTCAAGAAGATACACAGGACGTACAAGTGGCCATAGAATTTCTTGGGTCTAAAAAGTCTCTTCTTGGAAATAAGAGGCCTGTTACCAAGATGCCTCCAGGTGAGAGAGCGGTGGCTGAGGTTTTGTCCCTTTCTCTCCATTTCTCCTCTCTCACCTTACTTGGTCCCAACAGCCTGCTGCTTGTGAGGGGGCAGGTGACACAGGAATAGTGTGGGACAGAAGGAAAGGAAACTTGTCTGACCCACATGATGCCTTTTCTTTTGAAGTAGGCTCCACATCCAGTGTGGATCAGAACGTGGGGCTTGAACTCAGAACCCTGAGAGGAGGACCTGAGCGCAGATCAAGAGCTGGAGGCTTAACCCCCGGGTGTCCCAGTGTTTTGAAAATAAAATCCAAGAGCATATTCAAACCAGTATGGGTCTACAGGGCCTGTTGGCAGGGATGCATCTCTCAGCCTATTTATGTTGCTGTATACAGAGAAGACAGGCTTCCTGGGACCCTCCCTTCCCAGGAAGTTTGTGCCCCTCACAATGGGGTTACTTACCATCTACATCCAGACCCTCGAAGGTTTCCTCCTTGTCACGTGTAGATGAGGCACTTGTACAAGGCCTCCAGGTGTCTGGCAGGTGATGGCCAATTGAAGAAGTCAAATGACATTCATCCAGAGAGTCCTGTGGGACGTCATTCTCTTCTACCACGGGCAGCTCCGTGCAGAGCCTCGAGTTACAGGGAGGACTGGAGATGCAACAGGAAGGCTGAGTCAACATGGAGTCCCAGTGGTTTAGGGCAGCGGGGAGGACGGTGTGGTCACAGAGAACAAACGGGAAGTCCCCATCAGGGGAGAGGAGCCATTCTGCCTCCCTCTGGGGAAGGGTGTGGATGAAGCAGGGATAGATCAGGGAAGGAGAGAGGGAACCAGAGCAAGAGGTGGTCAGAGCATGGCCAAAATGGGAGTTTAAAGGAAGAGAGTCTGAACCTCCCCAGTGCACCACCGTCCCAAAACAAACAGCACACTCAGAAAACAAGAAAAGCAGCACCAGCACTTTGGCCTACGTCTTGTTGAAATTTGCAGAAAGGAGCAAGACCACCCCAGGCTATGGCAGCATTGGAGATTCCTAGAATGCTTGTGTGTCCCACGAATTTTATTTTTTTTCTAAACAGTTGTCTTGCCATGAATTCCTACCCACGTCATAATGCAAAAGCAGCAGAGGTAGATGGCATCTTTGGCCTGATTTGGATCAAAGCGTGACCGTGAGAAGGCAAGAAGTCCAGTGTGCTTAATATACTTGCATCAGGGGACTGCAGACTCCAGGCTTGGGAGGGATTGAGAAAGGGGCTTATAGTAGTGCCCCAGAAAAGCAGAAACCATTGCTAATGGCCCATTTTGTGCATGTGAGAATGGGTGAGAGAGGCATATTTAGCAATTGCTAGATTTGCCTAGATCACCAGATGTCACCATTGAATTAAAGCCCATGAATCTTCAGAGTTACCTGGGGCATATCGGGTCTTGGTCTTCTACCTCCAAAAGATCATTGTGATTTTCTACAACTAAAGAGAGACAGGGCCAGTCACATTAAACGGAATGGCATCGGTACGTTAAAATAAAATATCCGCTGCAGCTAACACTCGGGCATAATTTTCCTTAATGGGGCAGAGGGTAGTGTGAGAGAAACCCTCCAGGAGGCCTCCGGGAGTGCCTTGGTAATGTGTCACGGTTTGCTTTCCTTAGGCCTCGGGCACGAGCTCCCTGATGTGGTGGGGCCACATGGAAAGAGTCTGTGTAGAGTGAAACGTGTGTTTTACCATGGATTCTGGGGGAGAGCTTGTCTGAGTTTTAAAAACGTACTGCGTCCTTCTCACCTTACCTTATCTCATGAGATGCTCTAGGTGTGATGGTTGAAAGGCATTTAGACATAGAGACCAGACTGATGGATTGAATCTGCAAACCCTCAAATCAAGAGGAATCTTGTGTGTACAATTCCTTCGAGTACACAGACGTGGGAGCCATGCATGGGGAGGGGGAATGGCCGGGCTCAGCCTTGCTCAGGGAACCATTCAAGCAAGCTGATGGCAGAGGTGTGGATGTCCTGATACGGCTGTGATGACTCACTGAATCAGAGCAGTCAAACCAGGGAAAGACAAAGCCAAAGATGCAGGTAAAGCTGACAGCATCTTTGAAAAGGGACAAAGAAAACAAGGTCCATTGTATGGGTATAAAAACGAGAGCCCTGGAGATGAGGAGAGACAGTTAATGGAAATCAGGAGCAAAGACACCTGCGGCGTTGCATCACAAATGTGTGTGGGTTGTGACATCTACCTTGACTCCAATGTCCTAACGTATATCAGAAGACATAAGCAGAGCCTGGGATGAGGAATGAAGGGCGGGTCTGTGCCTCACGTGATATCTGTGCTGTAAAGACTGGCCTAGCGCCTGACTGGGATCCCTATATCTACCCAACTCCTACACAGCAATGGCACATCTCAGCGTAAGCAGAGGTTGGAATAGCAAACATAAGGGGTCAGCGAGGGAGTCGAGTTGGAGCTTTCTCAGCTTGACAACGGAGGACTCACTAGCTACTTCCAGAGCAGAAGAACTGTCCATATCATCGAAGGAGTTTCTGTCAGCCCTCGTAGAGGTCCCATGCAGGTCAGCCAGGTCACGAAAGGCTGAGTGAGTCAAAGAGCATTGATCCAGGGAGTCCCATGGGGGATCCTGCTCTTCCACCTCTGGCAGACACAGACTGGGCCTGGGAGGGTGGGGAGATCAGAACATGAAAACAAGAAAAGGAGACACCCCATAAAACTACGCTTTCAGATGGGAGGCCGAGAAGTAGAGTCATAAGAAAGGAGCACAGCCACTACTCACCGCAGAAACTACCCTGCTGTTTCAGGGACAGAGTATGGCTGCTAGGGGGAAGTACAGATAGCCAGAGAACAGAAGGATCTCAGGGTAGAGGCGACAGATCTAAGCTTCTGAGCATCAAACTCTGAACCATGGTGGAATAGAAGTCGAGGCTCAGAGTATACATCGACCATTTTAAAGGTGGCTTCGACACTTTTGCATAAATTCTGTGGCTGTTACGTTTAGGGACCTAGTGAACACAGGATGCCTTTTCAAAGGCATCCTCAGCCTGGAGCGATCTCGTGTCCTCAGTGCCTCTTTCTCTAAGTACGGTGACGTGATATGACGTGACGTGACATGTTTCCTAGGTATTCTTTTTCTACAGTGTATCCTTAATGCGGTAAGACCGCGGAGGGAGACACAGCTCTGCCCCTCTCTGTGGATTTAGTGAAAGAAGAGAAGAGGGCAATGCTGAGAATCCCACCGACTAGTCAATTCATGCAGGTCAAGTGACTGCAGGTGACTGAAATGGAGGAGTCCAAAAGGAAAGGAGACGTGTAACACAGGGAAGACACACATCATGGTTCAAGGAGAGGGTTTGTGTTTGGAGAAGGGATGAAAGTGATAGGTTTGTCAGTTTCTATTTGTTCCTTAAAATAGTCCTTCAATTCACCACTGAAGGAAGGCAAGGTTCTTCAGAATTACCTGGGGCCTAGGGGGTCTTGGTCCTCTTCCTCAAAAAGATCATTAGGACTTCCTAGAAATGCAGACAGACAGGGCCAGTCACTTTGCACAGATCACCACTTGTACATTAGAACCAAGCATCGACTACAACTACCATATGGGGAGAATAATCCTTAGCGGGGCAGAGGAAGGCATGGAAGAAGTCCTCCAGGAGGCCTCAGGGAGTGTCTTGGGAATTTGCCACAGCGTGCGTTCCGCAGCCTTCGGGCCCGAGCTCCCCGTAGTGGTCAGGCCACAGACAAAGGGTCTCTGTACAGAGTGACACATGTGTTTTCCTACAGGTACTGGGGAACAGCCTCCCTCGATTCTAAAACCTTATTGCAAACTTCTCTCATTACCTCACCCCATGAGATACTCTAGGTGTGATGGTTTAAGGACATTTAGACAGAGACCAGACTGACGGATCAAATCTGCAAACCCACAAGCCGAACGGAATCTTTTGTGTACAATCCTTTGCGCTCCACAGACATAGGAGCCGTGCACGGGGAGAGGCAAAGCCCAGGCTCCGCTTTACTCGCGGGAAGCATCTAAGCCAGCTGATGGCAGAGGTGTTGATGGCCTCATACAGCAACGTTGACTCCGTGAAGACAGCCAACACAGAGCACACAGACAGTGGGGATGAGAGCAGTCAAACCAGGGAAAGGACAAATCCCCAGACCTAGGAAAGGCTGATGGCATCTCTGGACGGGCACGACAATTCAAGGGACATTGTATGGGAATGAAAAGGAGAGCATGGCAGATGAGGAGAGACATTTAATGGAAATGAGGAACGAAGACAGACACCTCAGCTTACGCAGCCGAAGGGAGTGTGAGTTGTCACATCTGCCTTGATTGCAATGTCCTAACTTCTGTCAGAAGCCCTAAGCAGGGCCTGGGATGAGGATCAAAGGGCAGGTGCATTTCTCAGCTGAGGTCTTTGCTGAAAAGGGTATCCCAGAGCCTGACTCTGATCCCCATGTCTACCGGGCTCCTACACAGCGGTGACACCTGTCAGCATAAGCGGAGGCTGGGATAGCAAACCTAGTGGGTCGGCCTGGTGGTCGATTTGGGGCTTTGTCAGCTGCACCATGGTGGACTCACTAGCTACTGCCAGAGCAGAAGAGTTGTCAATGTCATCAAATGAGTTTATGCCAGCCCTCGTAGAGGTCCCTTGCAGGTCAGCCAGGTCAGGAAGGGCCGAGTAAGTCAGATAGCCTCCATCCAGTGAGTCTCCTTGGGCGTCCTGCTCTTCCACCTCTGGAAGCTTTCTGCTGGGCCTGGGAGGGTTGGAAGATCTGACCGTGAAATCAAGGAAAGGAGACACCCCAGTATCCTACCGCTGTTAATGGGAGGCCGAGTAGTAGAGTCGTGAGAAAGGAACGCCTCCCCGCAGAAACTACCCTCCTGTTTCAGGGGCAGGGTATGACTGCTAGGGGGATGTACATATAGCCAGACAACAGAAGGGTCTCAGGGTAGAGGCTACAGATCTAAGCTTCTGAGTAACAAACTGAAGGATGGTAGAATAGAAGTCGTGGCTCAGAGTATGCATCGAGGGTTTGAAAGGTGGCTTCGACACTTTTGCATAAATTTTGTGGCTGTTACCTTCAGGGACCTAGTGAACCCAGGATGCCTTTTCAAATGCATCCTCAGCCTCGAGCGATCTCGTGACCTCAGTGCCTCTTTCTCTAACTACTGTGACGTGACGTGACGTGACGTGATATGTTTCCTAGGTATTCTTTTTCTACAGTGTATCCTCAATGTGGTAAGACCGAGGAGGGAGACACAGCTCTGCCTCTCTCTGTGGATTTAGTAAAAGAAGAGAAGAGGGCAATGCTGAGAATCCCACTGACTAGTCAATTCATGCAGGTCAAATGACTGCAGGTGTCTGAAATGGAGGAGTCCATTAATGAACGGAGACGTGTAACACAGGGAAGACACACGTCGTGGTTCAACGAGATGATTTGTGATTGGAGGAGGGATGAAAGAGATAGGTTTGTCAGTTTCTAATTGTTCCTTGAAATACAGTCCTTCAATTCACCCCTAAAAGAAGCCAAGTTTCTTCAGAGTTACCTGCGGCATAGTGGGTCTTGGCCTTCTTCCTCCTCATGATTCAGTTGATATTCTGGAAAGAAATACAGTCAGCACCAGTGAGTAATAAGATCCCCTCTTTCCATTAGTAATCCAGTGTCTGATGCAATCCAGGTATTCAGGTATGCATAATGTGGGGACAGATTTAGTGAAAGTAATATTGGAAGGTGCCCTCCCGCATTCCCTTGTGGTTACTGCCTGGATTTCGGAGACTGAGCCATTGTGTACGAGATCATCATGACAGTGTCCCCCGTCGGAAATCGGTGTACACACTTTAACTTCTCTGTCCTCACAGATTCTGGGAAGTAAGCCTCCCTCTGTCCTACAAGGAGTACTGCAGTATTCAGCCTCTCTCATCAGAGGCCGAGTTGCGGAAGCCTTCGTGGCACTTTTACACTGAGCCTGAAGAGATGGAAGGCAACTACAAACCCTCAACTTCATGTGAGTCTTTGGGGCTGCACAGAATGTTGCCCCAGTTCATGTGGGGTTGGGGGGAATGCTAAGGCTCAGCTGTGCTTCTGGAAACACACGAACACGGTATCAGTGGAAGTGCTTGTGGTGGGTTTTTGGAGAACCGTTTTGGAAGGCAAGCCATCCTAAAGGACTAGAGAATGGGGCTGAGAAGAGCAAAACCAGTTAACCTTGGACAAGAATGGCAATTGACTGCTTCAGGCTTGGGTTCCTCAAGGACCTGGCTCAGAGATGAAATGGACAGGTTATTAAAGGTGAGAAAAGAAATTTCATCCAAATGAGGTCTGACAGATACCTTCTCTTGTCCTCTTGCTGAGGTGAGTTGAGTGTGTGGTGCCTGACGTGGGCCCCGGGACCCGATGGAGAAGCCAGGGAGACATGGGCATGCCCTGGGAGTAGGAAGAGAGCAACGTCCCCAGACCCACCTGATGTCTGGGCTTAAAACTCAGTTCTAGAGCCCAGCTAAGGGCAGTATGTCTCTCCCAGGCCTGCCCACAGGGATGACCTCTCTGGGCACAGCAGAGGTCCGGGGTACAAAGAATAGGTGATCTGTGTGGGAGTCGTGTTCAGTTGGAGCTTTATCACCTTGACAATGGAGTACTCACTGGCCACTTGCAGAGAGGAACAGACTTGTGGGTTCTCCGGTGAGAAGATGGCGGAGCTCCTGTAAGGCCAGTAGGAGTCAGACATGTCGGGAAGCACTGAGTATGTCAGGTAGCGTTCATCCGGAGTGTCCCGTGAGGTGTCCTGCTCTAGCAGCTGTGTGGTGAGCCTGCAGGGTGGGGAAAACTGAACATTAACCTCAGAGGGATCTGAACGCTATGTCCTGTCTGGCTTTGACAGAAAGCAGAAGGGAGTGGTCCGGAAAGCAGAGAGGTTGAGCCATGAAAGAGAGAGAGAGAAATCTTCTTGTGTTTGTGCGACAAGGTGTGATTGTCACAGGGGTAGCAGATAGGAAGGACAATAAGTGCTCGCTATACAAGCCACCAAACTTGTGAAGAGACTGAATGATCTCTGTGCCGTCCAGCCATGACTCACTACGTACAGAGTCCCAGCATGGCGGCTTTCCCAACCCTTCATTCAAATGGCTTTGAGTTCGGCACGTAGTGGCCAAGCGGCGGCTGCTCCGGGGGTTAGGAGGCCGTCCCCGGGACCTCGGGCCGCAAAGGCCTCTTTCTCTCAATATTGTGGCGCGATAGAGGATGTTGTCTCGTGGCTATGATATTTTCATGCTATGCACACATGTCAGCATGCTAAATCGAACAGGCAGAAAGTAGACATGCAGGTCTGTCTAGAGCACAAAGTGGAGAATGAGTGAGGACAGTGAACCCTCTGACGTATTAGTTCTGACTTCGGGTTCCTCAACTAGAGAAGTACTTCAGAAACTGGGAGCAATCCAAGTAACACAATGAAGACCGAAAACGTGGTGAAAACGGATCATTTCTCATTGACCCAATGGGTAAGAGAGCTCTCTCTATCGAGCACTTTCTGCTTTTCCCTGGTTGCCACTTTGGAATTCATAGCCCCTAAGTATTCAGAATTACCTAGGGGCAACGGAGTCCTGGCCTTTCAGCCCCTCCTGATCCATTTGGTTGTCTGCAAATAAACAGAGAGGAGTTACAGTTAGAAGATTCCCCTTCACAGATGCCCACTCCTATGTCCCATGTAGCTCAGGGCAGAGCTACAAGCAGCGTAATTACAGGCAAGTGTGAGACAAATCATCCCACAGAGCTTAGGTAGGGCCCTGTCCACTGGGATTGCTCTCTTGAGTCATTCGACAAATGTCCCTGACGTGCCAGGCCATCCTCACAGCATCCTGTCTTGAGTCTGTGCAAACAACAAACCGATTCTTCTTCCCTGAGATTGTGGGGGAAGCAGTCCCTGGCTGCTTCCTAGAGGGTTGTTGCGGTTTTTAGGCTTTTTCCACCTGAAATGCTGTAGGTCAGTGGTTTAACGGAATCAGCCATTGAGATTAAAGGAATGAATGAAATCTATCCAGCATCAAACCAGAATAATCTTCCAAGCTGCAAAGAAACGGGCTGTGTATGGGGTAGGGAAGTTTCAGGATCCTGCCTTGCTTCAGAGAAACATACACTGTACGATACTCAGTGTTGTTTCTTCTTCTCCTGCTTCTTCTTCTTCGTCATCGCTGTCGTCGTCGTCCCCCTCGTGGTCGTAATTTTCTGTAAAGAAATCCAGAATTGTCCCTTCAGCTATTTCCCACATCACTGCTCTAAGCCCTGCGGCTCCAATGGCCCGAGAGACAGAAGTGACTTTGCACAACTAGGGAGTCTTCTGAGTTGAGGGCAGTGTCATTAGGAATTGCTGTGACCTGGGTTTCTGATCCATCAGAAAGGTGTCTCTGATTTGGAGGATCAGCACCACTGAACCTGGGCAACTATTTCTACGGTCTCTTGTTGTCCATATCAGGGGATGCTCGTCCAGGGTCAATCTTGACTTCGGCAAATCGTGTCGTGCAGCATGCCCCCAGTCCCACCGCACGCACAGACTCTGTGCATTCACGGCTGTCACACGGAGCCTCTTCCTTGTCTTCATGACAGGACCACCCCCTGTCCCCCATCCCTCCACCGGGGATTTCATGGATAGCCATGTGGGCTTTGGTGTCTTCAAGGGGACTCTGTCTATGAAAAGTGTTCCAGTCTCAACTGGGTTCCCACCTCCAAGTCCTACTGCATCCAGTACCTCATCCAACTCCACACTGTCAGGGCCTTTCTTTTAGGTGTGAAGTGCGTTCAGTAATTTTCCCATCTGGTGACTACAGTGGCAACAAGTTTGTTTGAAGTACATACCAGATGAGGGAACAGCTATGGAGAAAGGAAAACTCACTCTCTCCCCTAGGCTTAATACAGACCGGGCTGAGTCTGGGAAGCTCCCACTTCTGCAGGGATCCTTGCAGGCTAACAAGGATCCCTCCTGTCACATTCCCCTTTCCGGGCTCTAACACTGGCCGATGCTTCCTCCTACCCGAAAGGCTGTGTCCCCTCAGGGAGGCAGCAGACAGGTGGACCAGGGCGACGTGCCCCCCCGAGCATTGCTCCTCTCTGCTACCACCTCCCAGTCCTGGTCCTCTCAGGGCCCCACGTGCGATGGGGAACCCAGGACAGCCGCTGCCAAGAGTGTGAGGGCAGGCGGGGCGTCTCTTGGCAGCCCAGGGACTCGGAGCAGCACAGTGCAGTCAGGGGTCTGTGGCCATCTCACCTGGGCTGAGCTTTCGGGCAAGGCACTTGGCCAGCCTGCGTCCCTCAGCCAGTTGCCCTCGCAAGCCCTGCCCTTGGGGATGCTCAGCGCCATCATGGATGAGGAGGGCTTCCAGGTGCTGAACGAGCAGCTGGGAAACCTCTTCCCCTTCCCGCAGCTTCTTATATAAGCGGGTCAGTTCTTTCGCCTGATCTTGCATCAGCAGATGACATACCCTAAGTTGGGAGAACACAGAGAATGTTCTAAAATGCAAAGGTGTGAACAATAGATAAGAGCTTTCATAGAGATTTCTAGCAGAATTTCCCAATGAGCCCTCAAAGCTGGATTCTGGCCTGTGTGGTGACGTGTCTGTGGCAGAGAAAGTAGAAGGTTAATCCAGCCTTCCTCTGGATCAGAGTGTGCTCCTGTTCATGCCCTGGACATCCCGTGTATCTTTCCTCCTGACCTCCAGAGCTCGCTTCAGAGACATGCCCCTTCAGCTGCTCACTTGGGGCACACGCATTTCCCTGGAAAACTCCCTAGGGGGCAGCGTGCCGTGAATGGACACAGTGCCAGACCCAGAAGCGTGGACAGTTTGGCTGGTGTTAACTGGTGTGCCAGGAGAATGGCAGCGTCCAAAAGACAGCATTTGTGGGAAGAGAGGATGGCAGGCTGTCGTCAGCCAGGGCTGACCATGTGAAAGGTAAAGCAAGTGTTGGTCTCGTAAGATTGTTCATGTGCTCGCTGTGCCAAAGGTCACAAATGGTCCCTTGCCCCTTGAATTTGGTGATGTTGATATCCTTTTTTAAAAAGGTTTTAATTTTTAATTTATTCTTTAGCCTAACAGTCTTCATTATTTTTTCACCACACCCAGTGCTCCATGCAATCCGTGCCCTCTTTAATACCCACCACCTGGTACCGCAACCTCCCACCCCTTCGCCACTTCAATCCCCTCAGATTGAATTCCTTTTTTAAAAGAAAGAGAGAATGAGGCTCTGAGTCACTGGAGTCCATCGTTTACCAATCACTGTGGTCTAAATCGTCTTAGATATGTCTGTATAATGTGCCTGCCATGACGGTTTCTGCCCTTCTCTGGGCCCAGACTTGTTGCTGCCACCAGTCAGAGGGGCCCACGGCATCCCTCCAGCCTCCCACACAGGGCCCTCCTTACCTGAGCTTCTCAGGCAACGTGTCTGCCCGCTTGCCTTTCTCACACAGCACCTTCTCCCCCAGCACGGATTTGATGAGGTCGCTCGACTTTTCACACTCTGAGAAACAGAGATGCCTGCCTCAGTGGAAAGCTGGACATGCTGCTATGCCCGCTGCTTTCAAGGGAGGAGGCAGGCTGCACCCTAGGACAAATAGAACCTGGCAACCGGGCCGTGTGCTGGGAGCTCCACGCCTCATTGCGGAGTGTCCCAACTGCTAGACACTGGATCGCTCCCCGTTTTTGAGGCCAGGAAAGAGCAGTCCCGAGATAGAGAGAGGAGCTCCACTCCATGATTAACTGGTATTTGGCAGAGTCAGAATTCGTATCCCCCGAAAAGCCGCAATCTTGGCCACAGTAGCAAGCCTCGCTGCCTCTTCATTGAACACTAAGGAGGGACCTTAAGTCAAGCCCCCAGGATGCCAGGACCAACGGGCATCCCCTGAGCTGGGATTTCTATACTGCACAAGTGTCTCAATGGTAAAGCGTCAGCCAGATACACCAGTGTACACTAGAAGGCAGGAACCCAGAGAGACGTGAAAGGAACATGGCCAAATCCTAATCACATTTATGGAAGTAGAAGCAGTAGAATTATGAACAGAGTTTACATGCTTCCAGGCTTTGCTATGAGTGCTGTACGAGAATTTCCTCAGTATTCATTGTGACTGAGAGAAGTAGACCGCAGGACGGTAGTAGTCTAAGAGACAGGGAAACTGAGGCAGAGGAAGATTAGGCAGCAGGGATTTGAGTCCAGGCGGACTGACCCAGAGCCCATGCTCTTCATCCCTCTGCTGAGTTACCTCCACCCCAAGCCCTTGGGTGGTAACTGTTTTCATCATCTTCACAACTGGCTTCCCTCAGTTAGGTTATCAGTTAGGTTTATCAGGAAAGTTGTAGACAAAACTTGGCTTGTCCTTCCATGAAAGGTCATCATCTCTTCACTTTCCTAAAGAGCAGGTTTCAATTCATTCTTTTTGCCGCCTCAGTTGTTTTCAATTCCCTTCTGTATGGAAGGCAGAGTGTGAGCAAATGGCAAAAATTCAGCCTCAGGACTCCTTCCCGTCATTGGGTTGTGCGCGTGCCCCGATCTCTGGGTTCCTTCTGTCTCTGAAGCCCCGTCCTCATGAACAGGCAGCTGAGCTCCCCAATTCAGCCTGCCTGTGGGAGAGGGCCTAGCGCACCCAGTGGCTTGGGCGGTGTCTGGGGCTGGTGTCCCCCTCTCACCCTCATTCTCACTTGGCCAAGCATCTGGTGGCCTCGGCCTGGGCCTGCTGACTTTGGCGCGTCACTGAAGGTTCTCCAGCTCAGGGGTAGAGAGAGGGGGTCGCACAGATTGTCTTATGTTCCCCCAAATGCTGCCAGCCTTACCACCGGGCTTCAGATGTCCTGCGTGGGCTTGGAAGGGAAAAGCATAAGCACGGGTTCCCTCTCACCTGGGGAGTCCCTGTGTGGATGGCGTCCCTCATGGATACCGCAGTTTCGGGGAAGGCAGGCCCCACTTCCTTCTCCTTGACAGCACGTAGTGTCACCCGCTGTAGTCCTCCCTCCTCCCCACGACCCCGGTGCCGCCTTGACCATCAGCATATTTCCTCAGTGCAGCCAGCTCGGTGCTTTGCCGGTGGGACACCCGAGAGCCGAGACCTGATGGAGTTCCTTAGTCCTACGGCAACTGAGATGAAGGACTGCTACAGGACAGACAGGGTCCTCACAAGACCAGTCATCTCTGGGTCTGCCCCAGGAGTCAAGAACTGGGATGGAAACTCTAAGCCACCCTATAGGTCACTGCTAACATGGGGAGGATGCTAACATACTTGTCTTTGGTTTTCCCATCCTCAGCTAACAGAGGGCAAATTCCCACTTCACCTTTCACGGACTGTGGTCAGAATGAAATTTGTGTTGTCACTGGAAATGGGGGAGAGAGCATCTGGAGAGGCTTTGCATTTCTCAGAAGGAGAACACAGAGCTATGGCTTTGGGGACCAAGACTTGGCAGGACTTACTGTATTTCCGCAGTTGGTTGGCCAGGGAGTAGGCCGTCGCTTCGGATACAAGGAATTTTTCCTTGAGGTCTAGGAAGTCCTGGGTGGATTTTTCCAGCTGTGACCGAAGCTGCCAGTTGACTTCCTGGAGGCTGCTTTCTGCCCCTGCCTCGGACAGAGGGCCAGGATGGGCTGCCATGGCGACCCGTGGCAGTAGAGATAGAACTGGGGACCAAAAAGCAGAAACCCAGACTCACGGTGGGTTAAAAACCAGTGACGCCAAGTTGGTTTAATCAGGACTGAGGGGTGAGGTTACAGGAATCCTTTACTTACTGTTGGGAACAATTGGAGCAACAGCCCACAGTACTTGAGAGACAACCAAGGTTCAAGATGCCAGAGGTGGGAGCCAAAGGCACTGCTCGTATCTCCGACTCCAACCGGAATGACCGAGGGAGCACCCAGAATGCCAGCTACTGGTCTGCACCAGCACTAACTGAATAGAATGTCCAGGGTGTCAGTGGAACCTGGGGAGCCCCTGCCTTCCAGTTGCCGAGGGGCCATGCTGATACACAAGGCTGCCTGGTCTCCCGTGAAGGTGACCGCTGATGGGGCCCACCCCTCAGTGGTCACTGTCAGTCGTTGTCTACCCTTGTGCTGATTCCACAGTTTCCCTCTCTTTCCAAAACAGTGTCTCAGCATAGTGCTCATTATTCGTTCCCTTATGTGTGTAGAATAACGTCAGGCAGAAATAGCGTCCCACGGAGTTTTCTTTGTTCTTTTTCTTTCTCTTTAATTCTTGGAGAGAGAAGGGGGGCATGGGTAGAGGGAGAGTATGTGATAAGGGGCTCGGTGTCAGAACCCGTGAGACCTTGACCCGATCCTAAACCAGGAGTCAGATGCTCAACCAAAGGAACTACTCAGGCGCCCTTCGCAACAGGTGTTCTTAGGGGCTCTCCTGAACTCATCCCACTTCTCAACAGCGGTTCAACAGATCTTAAGGCTTTTCTAGTGAGGGAAATGTCTGAAGTCAAAGCCTATCTGGATGTTCTTCTCCAGGTCTTCTCTAGGTTTTTTTCTCTAGCCATTAAAATACAAGAGAAACATGCTAGCAGTTTAGCCATCTTTAGTTGCTTTGTATTTGAAAAGGTTTTCAAAGTATTCGGCCTTCCTCCATTTACAATACTTTCTTAGCATGTATGTAGTAAATAAAGCTTTTTTTTACAGCAAAAACTAAACAAAAGAAAGCAGAAAACAACGATGAAAGAGCCCCAGACAGATGAAAATAAAAAGCGCCCAGGAAAACAGCAAACAGAACCCAGACTTAGTGTATGCAATGAATCTTGCAAACTGTTTCTGGGGCCCCTGGGGGCTCATCTGGTTAAGCGACTGCCTTTGGCTCTGGTGGTGATCCCAGAGGCCCGGGACCAAGTGAGGCATCAGGCTCCCAGCTCCATGGGGAGTCCGCTTCTCCCTCTGGCCTTCTCCCCTCTCGTGCTCTTTCTCACAGTCTGTGGCACGCTCCGCTCCCCTCCAATACATAAATAGATAAAGTCTTACAAAAGGAGGAAAAGAAAGGGAAGAAAACGGTTTCCTGTCCCAAGTCTGTCAGTATTCTTCTTACTGCAAGTCTGTGTTAGGTAGACTTGTTTTCCCATTAGGTGCACATTTCATTTCCGTTTCCTTAGCTATTTACCTAAGAGTGGGATTGCTGCGTCATACGGGACCCTGTGTTTAACTTTTTGAGCCACTGCCAGCCTCTTTTCCAAAGCAGAACAGGGACACCCTTTTACATTCCCACCAGGAATATGTAAGAATTCCATTTCTCTACAAGCTTCCCGACACATGTATTGATTGTCTCTTTGCTTGAAGTCATGGTAGTGGGGCTGACGTGGGATCTCACTGTGCTTTAGATGTGTATTTCCCTAGGGACTAATGAAATTGAGCATCTTTTCCTGTGTTCATTGTTGCAATGGTATTGTCCTTTTGAGAAAGTCTACTCAAGCTCCGTTCCCCATTCCTATATTGGCTGTCTTTTTACCAACTGCTTAGTTATAGGAGGGTTCTTTACATGCATTGTAGATAGCAGACCCCACTTTTCACTTCACTTCCTCGATAGTGACCCTTGAACCAAAAAGCTTTTAAGATGATGAATTCTAGTTTATCTGTTTATTTTTGGGTTGCTGGTGTGGTTTTGCAACCAGCTTCCAACCCCAAATCATGAAGTTGTAGAAGTCTGTGTTCCTCAAAACATGGCTTTTGAAAGAGAGCTTGCCTGCATTTTAGTAGTTGCTGGACATTATTTAGTAATGCCTGTTGAGTGTTGATTGATATTTCTCTCAATGGATAGTCTTGCGCCTGTTTTCCCACCTGTGGAGCGTGCCAAGGCCTGTAACAGAGATTTTGGAAATGATATCTGTGAACATCCTGGCTTAGATTCAGGGGTGAATCCTGGTTCTGCAGTGGAGCTGGTCTTAAACTCAAGCACATTTGTACAAATTGCTCAGGCCGTTTCGAGCTGAGTCGTTGTTGATCTTTCTGAGGAACACTTGTGTGCTAGTCCAGATCGTGTAGGGCCAGAGTGGACTTTCTCAGTGGCCTCCACACGGAGAAGACTGCCAGGATTGGACCTCGTCAAGACTTTCATCTCGGGTCTACTGGAATGGAAAGTAGACCTGCTTCAGGGTTTTGGGAACGTTGTTCCATGCAAGTTGGTTCCTCTCCTTTTTTTTTTTTTTTTTTTTTTTTTCTATAATGTGTACATGATTTCTTTCTGGAAAAGGGGAAAGGATATTTATTTCCAAACAGCCTGTCTGTTCTTTGTCAGTGGTCTGTCTGTGCTTTTGAAAACGTGTCAAGGAGAATTCCAGGTCAACTATCTTCTATGCAAAAAGTATAGTTCCTGTACAGTATCAGGTGATCATACTTAATATTAGGAACTATCTTGTAACTCAGATGGTATCGTTTCCTGATGAGAAAAAAAAAATACAAAGAACACCAAGCTTCCCAAGATCTTTGTCCCAGGTCCCAGGTCACAGCTGTAGTGAAGTGAGGAGCGAGCATTCGAAACCTTTTCTGGAGGCACCTGTTTGGCTCAGACAGATCAGCATGCAAGTCTTAATCCCTGTTCAAGTCTGGATTTCAGGACTGGAACCCCATGTTGGGTCTTGCTTAAAAAAAAAAAAAGAAAAAAAGAAAAAGAAAAGAAAAGAAAAAAGAAACCAGTGTAGCCGGTATCCCATTGGGTTTTCCTATGCTTATGAAGCAATTACCATATGCTACGGTATCTCGTTGTATACTGATTTCTTTCCCTCACGGCTAAAGAGTTGTGTCTCTTCGTGGGCTAGTATTAGAACCAGTGGTACGTCTTGTTTTGTGAAGTTTCATTTCGAGTCTTTTGGCCATTTCTTTTATTCTTTTGATGATCTCCTCAGACTAGATGATACCCAATTCTGGAAAAAAGTCCTTTGTCAGAGAGAAACATGCTTCTATACTGGGCCTTCCATTTATATTCTCTTGAGGTTGAGATGAAGATAAATAAATTCATTTTCGTATCCCCAGAAATGATGCATTGCCTCTTTTGACCTTGCAAATCATATGGTTGATTTTGGGGGGAAATATCAAAACCACTTATTGAGTTTCAGGGTATGAAAGGTTGTTTTTGTATTTTAAAGTGTTTCTACAGGGACGCTGAGATATAATTTCCATGCAGTAAAGTGTATGTAATTAAAGTCCTACGTCTATTAAGTTTGAGCATATATATGCATCACCCCGGTAGTGGAGGCATCTATCGCCCCCACAAGTTTCCTTGTCCTTCTAGCATTTCCTCCCTCCCATTTGCACGTCAGGAAAGCATTGATTGGCTTTCTGTTACAGTAGAATTATTTGCAATTTCTAAGGTTTTCTCTTAACACCATCGTATGCTATGTAAATTATTTTGTTTTGATGTTTTCTGGCTCTGAGGTATTATCAGAGCAAAAGAACATGTCTTCCCATAGTGTTATGTAAGCGACGAGATTACTCTGCGAAACCGCATAGTATTCCATGAGCTGGATATGTCACAATTTGTGGTGGTCATTCCTCTGTGGATGGAGATGAATGACAATTAGAAATAGTCAGTAGCTTTTTGGGAATGTACCGTTTCTTTTTTCATTTGAGTGGAATGGGGGTGGTCTATGGTAGGTATAGGTTTAATATTTTGAAGAATTTCTGGACTGTTAGGGTGCCTGGGTGACTGAGTGAGTTAAGCATCTGACATGGATTCTGGCTCAAGTCATGATCTCATTGGTGGGGAGACAGAGCCCCAGGTAGGGCTCTATGGTCAGTGGGAGTCTACTTGAGCTTCTGTGCCTCTCCCTCTCTCTCTGCCCCTCCCTCCACTCACTTTTAGTCGCTCAGTCTTTAGTCAATCAAAGATACAAAAAAATAAGAATTTCCAAACTATTTCTGCAGTGGTTGTAGAATTTAAAATTCCCATGCGCAGTGTATGAGAAATTATAGCAAGGAGGTGACTTTGCTCCTTGCTATGACTCATTGCTATGGCTCAGAATGGAGATTCCATTCATTTTTGCCATTTTCATTGACAGATAGTGGTTTAAATTTCCATTTTCCTAATAACTAATGATGTAGGTCGTGCGCTATTCTTCCATTTCTTCCATGTGTATTCTTTGCTAAAGTGTTTTTACAAATCTTTGAATCCATTTTATTGTATGTCCTTTTTGAAAGGTTTTATTTATTTATTTGCAAGAGAGGGAAGGGGAGCAAGAGCAGGGCTGTTGGGTAGGGTGAGGAGGCCAGAGGGAGAGGAGAAGCACACACCCTGCTCAGCGGGAAGAGTGATGGAGGGGTCGGGGGTTAGACCCCACGACCCTGAGATGGTGACCTGAGCCAGAGGCAGCCACTTCACCAACTGAGGCACCCAGGCCCTTTTCTTTGACCCGTTTAAAATTGGATTGTTTGTCTTCTTCCTATTGACTTTCTTTTTTAAAAAAAATTAATTAATTTATTTTCAGCATAACCGTATTCATTATTTTTTCACCACACCCAGTGCTCCATGCTATCCGTGCCCTCTATAATACCCACCATCTTGTACCCCGACCTCCCACGCCCCCTGCCCCTTTAAACCCCTCAGATTGTTTTTTAGAGTCCGTAGTCTCTCATGATTCACCTTCCCTTCCAATTTACCCCAACTCCCTTCTCCTCTCTAACTCCCCATGTCCTCCATGCTTTTTGTTATGCTCCACAAATAAGTGAAAAACCATATGATAATTGACTCTCTTTGCTTGACTTTTTTCACTCAGACTTTTGAGCGTTCATTCAGTGTTCTCTTAGGAGACCTTCAGCAGGTACGGAAATTACACCTAGTTTCTCTCTATGTGTGACATGGCTTGGGTTCTCTCACCAATGTCTTCTGAAACACCAATGTTTTAAATTGTGATACAGTCCAGTTGATCAATTTGTTCTTTCATTAGTGAGAATTTTGGTATCATATCTAAGAAAACAATGGCCAGGGCCTCCTGGGTGACTCAGTTGGTGAAGTGTCTGCCTTTGGCTCAGGACATGATTCCAGGGTCTGGGAACCAGCCCTGCATTGGGCTCCTTGTTCAGCAGGGAGCTTGCTCTTCCCTTTCCCAGTGCTTCTACCCTGTTTGTGCTCTCTCACTCTGCTCCATAAATAAATAAAATCTTAAAAAAAAAAAGAAGAAAAAAGGAATAGAAATGCTTCTCAGCAACATCTGGCATTGTCTTTTGTACAGAATCACACTCATTCGTGCAAAATGGTCCCTGTTTTGGCATACATTGCCCTGCAGACTAGTCACATTGATGACCGTTTTATGGGCTTATGAACCGTGCATGTGTCTTCTTTGGGAACATGTGTATCCGAGTCTTATGCTCGCTTTGTATTAGCAGCGTGTTCCTTCTGCCCATTCAGTGAGTTCAAAGTACCCTTATGTCTTGCGTATGGGAGTCCTCATTGGGTATTTATCTGCAAATATTGTCTCTTTATCAGTGTCTTCTCTGTTCCTTTTCTCAGTGGTAATGTTGGATGCAGCAAGGTTGTTCATCTTAAGTTTTCTTGTTACATATTTTACTCTTGCTCCAGTGACAGAACTCTTCACTAAATGCAAAGTCCTGACCATTTTCTGTTGCGTAATCATCTTGAATGATTGCTATGGCTCTTCTCCTTAAGTCTGTGGCCATTTTGAGTTCATGGCTGCGAAAGGGGTGGTTTTCAACAACCACTGTAGGGGAAGTTTGTCCTGATAGGGGCAAGAGAACCGTGAGGTAGCTTGTGGTCCTGAGTTAGTCTCCCCCAGGCCAGGAAAGGGGATGTCACCCTCCTGTACCTCTTCATGGGCATCTGAGTGCCTTTGGGGAGGAGAGTTAGGTGGTCCTAGTGGTCATATTCGGCACTTATACCCCATTCTCTCAGACTGGGTAACTGGGTACAAAGTAGCTCCAGGAGCCCGGGGCGTCCTAGTCAGAGGTGTCTTTAGGAGCACAGACACACTGAGAGCCAGAGAGGATTACATGGAAAGGATAAAAGAGAACCCCAGGGATGTGGTATGGTTTACTATAGGGTCTTCCTTCAGTGGGGTGGGAAATAGGACTCCCACACACCAGCAACTCAGGAAACATGCCCAGAGGAAGTAGGGCAGATGGAAGGCAATTCCCAGAGTTTGATTTATTTTTGCCAACATGAAAATCATGATATGTGCCTGGATATCAAATGTGTATGAAAGGACACATGGCGGGCTCAACTCTTCACCTCAGAGACCTCACGTTGGTGATGGAGACTAGCTAAAAAACAAAAACAAAGACACACACAGAAAAATCAAAACACAAAAAAACAAATAAAAGAAATAAATAGGTGCGTGCATCAGGAATCCAGAAATACCCCCGTGCCCCCCTCCCCTCCCAGGAAGGAAAGGATGTGGTCAGGATGATGGGAGGCTCAGTGACTAAAGCGGCTGCCTTTAGCTCAGGTCATGATTGCAGGATCCTGGGATCAAGCCTCACATGGAGACCTTCCTTGGCAGAGAGCCTGCTTCTCTCTCTCTCCCTCGGCCTGACACTCTGCTTACTTGTGCTATCTGTCTGCCAAAAAAGTAAATAAAACCTTTTAAAAAATAAAGACAGGAAGGAAGGAAGGAAGGAAGAAAGACAGTCAGACAGACAGAAAGAAAGAACAAAAGAAAGAATGAAAGAACGAAAGAACGAAAGAACGAAAGAAAGAAAGAAAGAAAGAATGGGGAAGCTTGGTCCTTGCAGTTCAAGAGCCATTCTGAGCCTGTGGGGAATCCTAATTATTGGTCTGCATTTCCCAAGAGAAACCCAGAGACCCTACCATTTTACTATTTGCTGGGTTTTCCATGTGCACTCAGAAGTGCACTGGCTGAATAAAGTTGGCACACTAAGAACAGAAGGAGACCAAGAAACAGAATGTTCCCTGGATGCACCACATTATTGTCTGCCCTCACTGCAGTCTCACTGGAAATGGGAAAGGGCAATTGAAATCCCTGGTATTCAACACAGGTTTGGAAAAAAAAAATGGAAGGTTTGGGTTCACAGTTTAAATTACTGTATTCTCAGTTTGAATCTGAAGGCAAGTGCAAACCCTGTTGAACATTTTCTGACTTCTGTGGTGGAGATAAGGGCTAACACAGAAAACAGCTCTACACATCAGAGTAACTTTGGTAACTTAGTATCTTTCCATTGACATGGTTTTCTTTCAATCTTCTGATCCCATGGTCTCCTGCTTGAGTCTACACATATTTGTGCAACGAAGATGATGTCAATACCATATGTAAAATCTGTACCCCCGACTGTCACAGTGCTCATACCTAATGGTACATCGGGTCCATTTCTAAGTGCCTGTAGCTACGTTATGGCTGACTCCAAAGGCAGCCCATTGTACCATGTGTAGACTTCTCTCTGGCCCCACCTCCAGGGTCAGCAGTACCTCAGAGCTGTCTCCATTCCTGCGGAAGGATGTAGGTCAGGTAGAGAAATGGAGGGTGGTCTAGGCAACAGGAACAGGAAAGTAGGCCCCTAAGCTGGTTGATTCCAGAGAGGACAATTGCATTGTTGTTGGTTTTGTTTAGAAGTTTTTATTTATTTTTTCATTTCCTTTCAGTGTTCCAAAATTCATTGTTTATGTACCACACCCGGTGCTTCATGCAATACGTAGCCTCCATAATACCCACCGCCAGGCTCACCCAGTGTTTTTAAAAAGCATGTAATTTCCTTATTTGAGAGAGAGTGCTTGAGAGAGCAGGAGTGGTGGCCAGGGGGAGGGTGGGTGAGAAGGACAAGCAGAGTCACCACTGAGCAGGGAGCTCGACATGGGACCTATCCGAGGACCCTGGGATCCTGACCTGAGCCAGAGATTGAACTTAAACAAATGAGCCTCCCAGGTATCACTTGAAACAATTAAAAAAAAATTTGCTGCACTTAACATGCAGCATGTATTAGTTTCATGTCAAATGTTGGTGTTGATTTTTATGTCTTCTTTTTTAAGATCTTCTTTCCTCCTTTCTTTCTTTCTTTCTTTCTTTCTTTCTTTCTTTCTTTCTTTCTTTTTCTCTTTCTTTCTTTGCTTATTGTGTATAAGAAGGTTGCTGGGCATTGGGAGAGGGAGAAAGAAGGCAGATAGAAAGAAAGAGTAAGAGAAGGAAAGGAAGAAGGAAGGAAGGAGGGAAGGGAGGATGGAAGGAAAAAAAGAAAGGGAGAAAGAGAAGGGAGAGAGGGAGGAAGAGAGAAAATGAAAAGGTAAGAATGGAAGGAAGGAGGAAGGGAGAGGGGAAGTATGGTGGAAGGGAGAAACAGAAAGAAAAGGACAGAAAGAGAGAGAGAGAGAAAGAGAAAGAAAGAGAGAAAGAAGAAAGAGGAAGTACCCAGGTCAGTTTTCCTTGTGAACATCTAGTGAAGATCCTGTTCGGACAACCCGGAAGCTAGTGAGCCCTGGGAAGGCCCCTCTCTGGCATGCGCTCAAGAGGGTGTATCTGATGTGTGTAGAACTATTTAAGGAACCAAATTTAGAATCCATTGATTAATACGGCCGCATTTCCTAGAAGTGGTCACATCAGCTGTGCAAGCATGGCCATGGGAAATCACCCCCAAAGAGCTCCATGGTGTGCACCTGGGTGGCTCAGTGGTTAAGTGTCTGCTTTTGGTTCAGGTCAGGATCTCAGGGTCCTGGGATCGAGCCCCACATCAGCCTCCCTGCTTAGTGGAATGCCTGCTTCTCCTTCTGCCATGCCTCCTGCTTGTGTTCCCTCTCTCGCTGTGTGTCTTTTTCTGTCAAATACATAAACAAAAGTTAAAAGAAGAAAACTCAGAGATAATACATTCTTGTCTGGGTCAGAGCGTGTCATCCTGTGGGAAGCAGGTTCCTGCAGTTAGTGTTGCCGGGATCTCAGGTGCTTTGCTGGTACCTCAGAATTTGACCCTTGAAAATGTGAGTAAACTTGATATTGCGTATGATTTATGATTTGGGGGACCGGTTTAGGAATACACCCCTTTATGTCATTCCCATATTTGTTGGATGTGTTCTTATGGAATGCTCTGAAGTTCTTGCAGTAATTTGCATCGGCCACAGTTAAAGCAGGATAATGTGTGCACAGTGTGACTGGTGGATCATGGATTTTGGGGCCGTGATGGCCAAATCTGTTGCTGAGGTAGCTTCCAAAACCATGTATCATGCCTTTGCATGTGCCTCTTTGCAACTCGAAAAGCCCCAAGGCATATTGGCCTGCTCCTTTGTGGACCTTGCCATCAATTCCCTGGAGGTTCAGGAGCATAAGAGCTCTCAATCTCTTCTTTAAGTTTTGATTTATGTAGTTGACAGTGACAGAGAGAGAGAGAATTGAAGGAGGGGAGCAGCAAGGGAGAGGGAGAAGCAGGCTCCGTGCTGAGCAGGGAGCACAATGCAGGGCTCGATCCCAGGACCCAGGGGTCATGATGTCAGCTGAGGCCAGACGCTTAACTGACTGAGCCGCACAGGCACCCCCTCAGCTCTTACTAAATCCCAAACCTCATCTTTCGTAACTCAGTATCTTGTTTGGTACAATTTCCACAGGCAGGGTCTGCAACTCAGGGGCACTTCTTGGAAAGCAGCAGAGGGAACAGGGTCTGGTGCTCTCACAGGAGAAAGGACTCCTAATCAGCAGACAGATCTGTCACCTGAAAATAAGGCAGAGCGCGCACAGATGTGAGAACCACCAGATAAGGAGATGAAACCATTTATTTTAATAGTTTTCCATCACTTGAAAATGAAAAATAGATCAATGGAAAATATGAACAAGGCCCTATGTATCTTTAAGAGAGGAAAACGACGATGTGTGAAAGGCAGTGTACTGCAAGCGATTGACAGCATTAGAAGATGCAGAGTAAGACTATTGATAGGACCGTATTGACTCTGTAGGTCTCTCTGTAGTATTGCAGTAGGAACTACAGTAAATCATCCATACATGCACACAGGGGCTTTTCCCATGAGGTCTTTACTCGCCTACAGCAGTGTTTTATACTTTTCAGCAAACAAGTCTTACTTCTCCTACAATGAACTGATGCCTGAATATTTTACTGTTTTTGGTGCTACTGTAAGTGGCATTGCTTTCTTAATTTCCTGCTCAGTTTGTTCCGTGGTTGTGCATAGAAACACAAGTGGTTTTTGTATAGCTGCTACCCTGCAACCTTATGGAATGTGTGTATGGACTCTAATATGCTTGTGTGTGGATGCTTTGAAAATTTTCTGTATTTAAGCATGTCCTTTGTAAGTAGAGATGCAGGTTGACCCTTGAAGAATTGCAGGGTTAAGGGTGCTGACCCTCAAAGAGAAAAGCTCTGTGTTTAAGTTTTGACATGCCATGACTGAGGTAGTAAGAGTCACCTCTTACTACCTTACTGAAGACGTAAGGAGATGATTACGTGCTCTTGTGCAAGTCTGTGGACTCTAGACTGTATCCATCAA
Source organism: Mustela nivalis (assembly GCF_964662115.1). Classification (NCBI taxonomy): domain Eukaryota; kingdom Metazoa; phylum Chordata; class Mammalia; order Carnivora; family Mustelidae; genus Mustela; species Mustela nivalis. The sequence goes on from NW_028135641.1 coordinate 145,895, forward strand.
ACAAAGTAAGCAAGAGGAAAGAAATGTTATAAGGACAATCATAAGGAAGAGAACACATTTTTAGAGTAGTATGCTTAGTTGAAAAAAAATGCACCTGTACGTGCACCTGTACTTGCGGTTCCAACCTGCGGTGTAAAAGGTCAACTGTGGTTTTGTTCCTTCCTTCCCACAAGTCTTTTTTCTCACTTTCCATTTTGAAAGATATTCTGGCCGAGTCTAGAATTCTGTCCCTCTGCCTGGGGACACGCCTGCATTTTGCCCGCAGGGAAGAGCAGCGACAGATGCGAGGTCCCCTCAGGCCTGGAGTCTTGGATCAGCACTCATAGGGATAGAAAGAGTAGCGGGAGCCCTTGCTCTTTGCACACCGACTCCTACTGGAAGGAACGCAGTGTCCCCAGAGGCCCCTGTACAGAATGCTCAGGGCTTTGGAGCTGCCCCAAGCAAGAGGCCAGAGGCCATCTCTCCCTCTCACTTTCCCAACTTCTCTTCTCTCTTGCCTTCCACACTCCATGTTGCCAACTCATCCCCCCCATCCTCCTGCTCCTTGTCAGCATTCCAAGGACATGCCTCTCCCTGCCACCAGCATCCCAGGCTGAGGCTGTGGAGCTCTTCTGGGTGGGGAGCTCAGTGCTGTTCCAAGACTTGCCCTCTCGCTGTTTCTCCCATGCTTGCTTGAATCTAAATCAGCTGCCTGTCCCAGACTTCTAAACGTTTTTGCCAACAAGAAAATAGTGGATGGGCATCTGGGTGGCTCAGTGGGTTAAGCCTCTGCCTTCGGCTCAGGTCATGATGTCCGGGTCCTGGGATCGAGTACCACATCAGGCTCTGTGCTCGGCAGGGAGCCTACTTCCTCCTCTCTCTCTCTCTCTCTCTCTCTGCCTGCCTCTCTGCCTACTTGTGATCTCTGTCTCTCAAATAAACAAATAAAATCTTTTAAAAAAAGAAGAGTAAAAAGAAAATAGTGGAGGTTGTGTGTGTGCTTGTGCGTGTGTCTGCGTGTTGCCTTGGAAATCATAAGGTGCTGGATCAGGAATCTGGAGTTCCTCCCTCAGGAATGGATAGGGGAATGATCTTGGTCCTTGCAGATCAAGAGCCATTCTGAGCCCTGAGAGAATTCTAAATGTTGGCTGACACTTCCCAAGATCAACCCAGACGGCCTATACTTTGGGCATTTGTTGGGGTTCCTGTGTGTGGTCAGAAGTCCCCTGGCCAACCAAAGGTGGCACACTAAGTACAGAAGTAGACCAAGAAGGAGAATATTCCCTGGAAGACCACATTACTCTCCTCCCTTACGGCAGTCTCTCTCTGAAAATGGGAAGGGGCACTCAAAAGACCTTGCATTCAGTAGAGGATGGGGAGAAAAAAGTGTATCGTTGGGGTAACAGTTCAAGTTACTGTATCCTTAGACTCTATGTGAGGCCATGTGGAAACGCTACTGAACAGTTTCGTGGGCTATGCCCAAGGGTAGGAGGGGTTAATGGAGACTGCGATTACACAACTCAGTGTAATTGAGCACCGTAATATCTTTTCCTCTTCACATGGTTTTTCTTCCATTTTGTCTGAGGCCAGGCATGAATCTAAACATATGTGTAAGAAGTTCATATCAGAAAAGGTGTACAAAGCCCACAAGCCTTAATTGGGCGGTACTATATCCTCATGGTGCTCTAGACGGTCTTCAGACTGTACGTAGCCACATCATGGCTGACTGTGAATGCAGTCCCTTTCTGGGTATGTGTGTTCTTGGTGTAGGCTCTCCCCCGCCCCAGCCCACAGGTTAAGCGGTCCCTCTGAGCTGGGTGTGTCTCTGGGGGAAGCATGTTGTTCCAGTAGGTAAGAAGGGGAAATGGGGGGATGGGGATCCAGCAACAAGAAAGCATGCTCATAAGTGGGTGGGTTGTAGAAAGAAAGGAGCATGCTATTTCCTCTAACAATATGCATAGCTCTCTGTCAGAAATCTGGCCCTGATGAAAGAGCAATGCTGGGAGAAACCGGTGTACCCTTTGTCAGGAAATACTTGAATTCCTGCTGATCTATCCGCTGTGCCTAAAAACTCCCCCTAGACAACTTGGGGAAGAGAGGAGAAACTGTGTTCCTTTTAGGTGTTATGATTTCCCTTCAGCGGGGTTGGCCAGGGAAAGAAATCTATTCAGGGTGAGAATCTGGGAGAAGATACTTTCAAACGATATATCCGATGAAGGGCTAGTATCCATAATCTAGAAAGAACTTATCAAACTCAACAGCCAAAGGACAAATAATCCCATCAAGGAATGGGCAGAGGATGTGAACAGACTTTTCTCAAAGTGGACATCCAGATGGCCATCAGGCACATGCTTAAGGGCTCCACGTCACTCAGCATCAGGGAAACTCAAATCCAAGCCAGAATGTGATCCACCTCACACCAGTCAGAATGGCTAAAAAAGAAACAAGTCAGGAAATGATGGATGCTGGCCAGGATGTGGAGAACGGGGCACCCTCCCACGGGTTTGGTGAGAATGCAATCTGGTGCAGCCACTCTGGAAAACAGCATGGAGGTTCTTCAAAAAGTTGAAAATAGAGCTACCCTGTGACCTAGCAATCACACTCCTGGGTATTCACCCTAAAGATAAAAATGTCGTGATCTCAAGGGGCATGTGCACCTGAATGTTTATAGCAGCAGTCCTCACAATAGTGAAACTAGGAAAGAACCTTGATGCACATCAACAGATGAATGGAAGAGGAAGAGTTGGTATTTGTATGTATATTTGTGTATACACACACACACAGATACACACACACACACACACACACACACACACACACACACATACCTGCACCATGGAATACTATGCAGCCATCAAAAGAAATGAAATCTTGCCATTTGCCAGGACATGGATGGAACTAGACGGTATTATTTTGAGCAAAATAAATCAGTCAGCGAACGACAGTTATTATATGATCTCCCTGATAGAAGATTCTTGAGAGGCAGTGTGGGTGGGTTTGGGGAGTAGGGAAGGAAAGAATGAAACAAGATGGGATCAGGAGGGAGTCCAACCATAAGAGACTCTTAATCTCACAAAAGAAACTGAGGGTTGCAGGGATGAGGGTTGCAGGGAGAGGGTGGTTGGGTGATGGACATAGGGGAGGGCATGTGCCATAGTGAGTGCTGTGAAGTCTGTAAACCTGGCGATCAGAGACCTGTATCTCTGGGACTAATAGTACATTGTATGTTAAAAAAAAATAACAAATAAAAAATAAATATTAAAAATGGATAAAGGACCTGAATGGATATCTTTCCACACGATCATGGAAATGCAAGTCAAAACCACAGTGAAATATTATTATGTCACAGTTAATATTGCTACTATAGGAGAGAAAAAAGAAAACCAGTGTTGGCAAGGTTATGGGGACCATGGAACCCTTGTGCACTGGTAGAAAGGTAAACTGATACAGCCATTTTTTTTTTCTCAAAAAAGAATGAAACTATAATTACCCTGTGATGCAGCAATCCCAGTTTGGGGTGTATATCCAAAGGAAATGAAACAGGATTTCAAAGAGACATCTGCACCCCATGTTCACTTCAGCATTGTGCACTGTTGCCAAGACACTGAAACAACCTAAGTGTTGCATGGGTGAAGATTATGTGGGTCATGGACATGAAAAGTCTAGCGAAAAGAATATAGTCAATGATATTGTAATACCACGGTATAGTGAGAGATGATGATTACACTTACTGTGTAATACTGAGTAGTGTATGTAATTGTCAAATAACTGTGCCGTACACCTGAAACTAATATAAGATTGTATGTGCATTATACTTTAATGTTAGAGAAAATGTGAATGTTATTTGGTTATGGAAAAGAAGGAAATTCTGCTATTTGTGTCAACATGGATGTAACTGCAGGACATTATATTCAGTGAAAAAAGTCAGAAAGAGAAAGACAAATACTGAGTGCTATCATCTATCCATGGACTTAATAAAAATAAAGAAGTCAACTCACAGAAGCAAACAGTAGGATGATGGTTACCAGTGGCTGGGACGTGGGGCACATGGAGAGATATTGGTGTAAGGAGAAGAACATTCAGTTATAAGATGAATAAGTTATGAGGGTCTAAGGTATAGCATGGTGACTGTAGTTATAATACTGTATTATGCTCTCGAAACTTGCTAAGGAAATAGATCTTAAGCTTGCTTACCAAAAAAAAAAAAAAAAAAAAAAAAAAGGGAAGAAAGAAAAATTTTCAGGTGATTGTGAGGTGATGTGCTCATTAATTTGCTTGCAGTAATCATTTTATAAGGAATATGTATTATAAGTCATCAGATTGTACACTTTCAATATATGTAGTTTTATGTGCTTATTATACCTGCAAAAATCTGGAAAAATATTTGCAATGGTAAATACGAGGTTATGAGAATTTTGCCACCCTTCACTATAACTAATAAAAGTAATGCTTCTAGTTGGTAAAGCATGCAAGCAACCGACCAGACAGGTGCAATAGGCGGAGCCCTCCCTTGTCCCTTCTCCAAGCCCTCCTCCAGGCCCACAGCTTGCCCCGCCCATCGCACCCTCCTGGCCAATAGCCAGCCGGCGGCCAGGCCGGAAGTGATGTGGACAGCCGCCAAGGTTTGGGCCTCCTGTGGCTTCTGAGGCCTCACTGGGAGCGGGGCGTGGAAAACTAGCTCTAGAAAATGAGAGCTGTAATAGTAGGAAGAAGAACAACGACCGAAAGCCTGGTCGAATTACGCGAAGGGTAGAAGCTGGGAATCAGAGCCCAAATTGTAAGAGAACAAATGGAGAAGACAGATAGCGCCCGAAGGTGTGTGTGGTAGGTCCAGGTGTGAGGAAGACGGTTTGCAGCGGCACAAGAGATGGGATGCAGGTGTCCCGCTCAGCAGGGGGACGGCGTGGGGACCAGCATCCCACGGGGTCGTGGGAAGAGGGAGGGAGCGAAAGGAGGGCCTGAAAGGAGACCCCAAGAGCCCGCGGAGTCCTGGATGCCTTGGCGGCGCCAGGCGCCATGAACCCTGGGAGCTCGGCCTTTGGCCCCGATTCCTGAGGAATGCAGTGGGGGCCCCATACAGTTCAATAGGGCGGGGTGGTGAGCTCTTGAGACTGACTGATCCCTGAAGCAAATATAGCGTTTCCTTCTGCAGCCTGTCCTCTTGCCGCCCACTCAAGCTCCCGGTTCTATGATAGCACGTGGCTGTCGTTTGCCTGATTTGATTTTTGAGCTCAGTGTCTGCTGAGCTGATGCACTTAGGCAAGGAGGAGGAGTCCAGCGTGGCAGCTTGGGGCTAGAGACGGCAGAGAGCACCAGTGCCTGCCTCTGGTTGGGTCATCAGAGAGCTCACTCTTCTTTTATGGGGAGGGCTGGAGCTCTCAGCCCAGCTGGGAGCTAATCCCAGGCCTTCTTAAGCTATACTGTGCTACACGTTCTCTCTTAGCTAGCTTCTTTCCTAACTTATCCTCAGTGGCTATTTTGTTTTTATTCTTCTGTCATGTTTAAAAGATTTTCTTCATTTACTTGAGGCAGAGAGCGAGACGGAGCCCCAGAGCAAGCCTGCAAACAGCGGGCATAGGCCAAGGGCAAGGGCAAGGGAGAGAATCTGAAGAGGTCCTTTCACTGGGCCCTGTGGGGACCCCGAGATCATGACCTGAACAGAACCATGAGTAGGAGGCTTAACTGGATCAGCCTGCAGGGGCTGCATATTTTTAAACATTTTGTCAAGATTTTACGTTGAAGTGATCTCTGTACCCAACGTGTGGCTCCAGCTCTCAACCCTGAGATCCAGAGCAGTCTCTGTGTCAGCCAGGGCTGGGGAAATCTGCCTGAACACCGAGGTTCATGTTCGTTACTAATGGCATGGGTAGAAAGGGTCTTTTTATTATTTCATTTTATTTAAATGTATATTATATTATTTATTTTATTTTATCTCAATTTTATTACTTTTATTTTATTTCAATTTTAATTTGTTTCTGTTTTAGGATTAAAACAACTTCTGTGTTTCCAGAGCCTGGGCATCCCATAGACAGTATCACCTTTATTGCTGATGCTGGGTTTTGAGAGCTGTTCATGCCTGGGACGTGGGTGTTCATTCCTTTCTGTTGAATTTCCAGGAACACATTTCTCATTGACCTCGCTAGCTTTTTTATTCCTTGCGGACAGAAAGTGACACACCCAGTGTGTACACACTCAGAGGCCGTTTCCTAGGATCTGGAGTTTGGGGAGGTGATGTGGGGGGAGCCTGGAAAAGAGGCGGGGTTTGATCTCTACTGAACACTATTAGCACTGGCAATTCTATGATTGTAGTCAAGACGTCATAGTCATTTTCCTAGGAAGAGAGACGGTGTTTGGTTTGTGGGTTGCGTTGTGACCTTGTTTTTGTCTGTCCTGAGCAATATTGTCAGATGGCCTTGTTTTGTCTTGTTTTATCAAGGTCTCCAAGCAGCTTTGTCGGAGGTTGATATTCTGCAAGCATGATTATTTACTTACAAGCATGAGAAAATACAGAAAATACAGGCTGGGAGTGTCCGTTGCGGGGTGAGAGGCTGGCCTTGTTCGTTGTCTCTAGAAATCCCTAAAGCAGAAGAAAAAAAGAGAGAGCTCGGATCTTAACAGTTGTAGCTGTAGCTGCAAACCTGATGGGAAAGTATGACTTTGGCTGTGTCTTGAGATTCCTGTGTCTCAGTTTCTCGATTCACAATGGCTCAAAGGGACTTGTTCCTGCATGGGTTGTCCCAGGTGTGAAATCGACAGGGGAGGAAGGTTGATAAGAGCCAGAGGCCCGGATGGTGGTACACAGCGCTTTCGTGGATTCCCACCCCTCCGGGGCTATCGGGTCAAGAACGGCAGGCACAGGCATGTGCTCTCCTGTCCAGCCTGGGTCCTCCAATCACCTATGGCTTCGTTATATTTACATGGTGGTTTCAGTCCCCCAGTGGGGTCAGATTGCAATGACAGGTCCAGGAAGAACTGGGTTAGGGCCCGGCCTGCCCTTACTGACCAGTAGGTTGAGTTCCTTAGATGACTGGAGACAACGTCAGCTGAGACCACCTTAGCTATGACCCATACTCTGTGAGACAGGAAAAGAAAAGACACTGCTCAGCCCGATGCATTTGCCATCTCGAGGCCTTCCTGCTCTCCCATCTTGAGGGTGTACTTACTATAGATCACCCGGATTGTAAGCCAACTGAGTATAACCTGTAGGGGTGTAGAATTGTGACAAAAGCATATTCCAGGGGAAATTCCTTCTGGCCATTTTTGTTTTCAGGGTGGAATCTCGATTGACCAGTGTCCCCTGATATTCAGAGGTGGGTTTCTGGAGGGGGAGTGAGGAGCCTGGACAGGGGAGTTTGCAGCCAAGGCCTGGCTGGGGGCTCTGCTGCTGTCAGCTGGTGGGGGAAATTCTCCTAATTTCTGTGGGCCTCAGTTTCCCCATGTGTAAATTACAGTTGATATTCAAATTCTCCCAAGTCCCTTCCTGCTCCAGTGTCTGCACGTGCACGAGGGACTGAGGTGCCTGTTATGGAGTCCTGGGGACTGGAGCCGGGACCTGACTTGGTCCCTTCTCTGTGTGTCTCCCACAGGAGCCTGGGCTGAGTCCACACTGAAGACAGAGAATGGAGAGAGGAGCTGGAAGACAGGATATCAGCAAGTCTGGAAGACGAGAATATCGCAAAGAAGAACAAGGCCATGGTGGTGCAGGTGGTTGCCCGAGGAGGGAAGAATAAGCCCAGGCGGAGTCCAGAAAACTGAAGGGAAACCGAGGAATGCATGAGGCAGCATGAGCTGAGGGGGATGACTCGGAGAGTCACACAGTCCACAGTGAGCCCGTGCCCCTGGGGCGGGGCCCCACAGGATGGATCGGGATTCGCTTGTACTGCTGGAGAACTGTACCAGTTCCCAGAGGAGGAGGAGGTGCCCACGAGCTTCACCCTTGGAGCCGCCCTTACGGTGGATGTTTCCAGGTAAGTGTGGGCCTAGGGGGATCAGGGGCATTTGAATTAGAGTTGCAGAGGTCCACCTTTCCTGCAGACTATTGTTGTAAGGTCAGAAACGACCACAGTAGGGGGCTCTTGCCTCTGAGACAGTGATACCAATAATATTCTTTGGAATGTATTGTGGTAAAGGGCTTTATGCACTATATATTTTGTCCATATATATGTTCAGGGTCTCATTTTTCCTTAGTCTTAGTCCTTAGTGTTAAGAGCGTGGAATTCTGACATCAAGAGGATTTCACTGGGGAGGTCAAGCAGTGAGTGGGAGAATGCAAACAAGATCTTGTAGCATGTGGGTGTCTCAGTTCCTTGAGAGTCTGCCTTCTGCTCATGTCCTAATCCCAGGTCCCCGGGATCAAGTCTCATGGTGAGGGGGCGGGACAGGGGGCTCCCTGCTCAACAAAAGGGCGCAGGGGTAGGCCAAGCACTCGAATCCTAATGACAGGGTGGGCCTTTGAGAAGACTCCAAGAGGGCAGTCCCTTCTTCATCAGAGCGCACCGCAAGGGCATGTCACGGGACATCGAGCGTGTTGCGGCTCCTCTTTAAGGAAGGGGATTTGTTGCCTTCTGGGAGAAAGCAGAGAGCATTCCTGCAGGACATTCGGTCTAGGACTGCAGTTGAGATTCGAGATTTTCGACCACTTCTGTTGGATCGGGGAAGGGATCTTTCTGAGAGCTTCCGCAGTGCTTGGCTTGGTCCTTGGAGCCGTGAATACAGAGGTCAATACAACATCATTGCAACTGTCACAGGGCTTTCTGTCGAGTAAGCAGAAGTGATGAGAAGCGGGGGTGGGGTGAGTTCCTGGGAGGAAGTGGCCAGTGCTGTCTGGGGCATGATGTCAGTGGTTGTTCCAGTCTCTCACGGTGTTTTTGACCTACCTTGGCCCCGGGACCCTAGACTGGGACCAGATTTCCGCTCCTTGGGATACTGCCTGCCAACACCTGGGTTCCAAGGTGGCCCAAAGCAGCCGACACTTCCCAGGTCTCCGGAGGAAACTGCTGGTATCAGTACCTCCCGCCTCTGACTTGGCCAGCTGGAGAAATCGAGGCAAGTTCACAAAGTCTAATAGGGGTGTCCTTGTCCTAACGATCAGTGATGTTGTGCCTTTGTGTCTGAGAACTTCCGTGCTTTCCAGACTTCAGTATTCTCTCTCCATATAAAAATCCTGTAAATAGGGGCGCCCGGGTGGCTCAGTCGTTGAGCCTCTGCCTTCAGTTCAGGTCTTGATCCCAGGTTCCTGGGATGGAACCCCACCTCGGGCTCCCTCCTCAGTGGGGAGCCTGCTTCCCCCTCACCCACTGGCTGGGCTTGTGTTCCCTCTGTCACTGTGTCTCTCTCTGACAAATAATGTAATTGAAGGCTTCCAGAAATGTGCATAGTGGCCATATTGTAGATCAAGTAACTAAAAACAACAGAGAGGCCTGGAAACGATTGCTGGGGTAAATTAAAGGCAATCTAAATGAATAGAAAGACATCTATCCCATGCATAGATTAGGAGACTCCAGGTGATTGGAATACCAAATGAGTTTCATTCGGACTCACATGGGAGAAGACACATTGGGGGCAAATGTGCAAGCTAATCCTAAAAATGTATATGCACATCGAGGTACTGAGACTAGCAAGATGGCCATGAAGCCTTAAACTGGAGAAATCCACTCCATGTCAAAGCTCATCATGAAGCTATGGTCATTAAAGCACTACGTTATGGTATAAGTAATCACAATGTATATATATATAGGAACAAGAGGGACTATTGAGTACAAAATTTCCCCATACACATATACAATGTTTAAACTTTTTTTTGGATTATTTCTAAGTCATCTCTACATCCAACATGGGGTGCAAACCCACAACTCTGCAGACAAAGGTCGCTTGCTGCACCTATTGAGCCACCCAGGAACCCTGGGTGTTTGTTTGATTTTGTTTTTAATTATTTATTTATTTTCAGAAAAACAGTATTCATTATTTTTTCACCACACCCAGTGCTCCATGCAATCCGTGCCCTCTATAATACCCACCACCTGGTACCCCCACGCCCCCGCCACTTCAAACCCCTCAGATTGTTTTTCAGAGTCCATAGTCTCTCATGATTCACCTCCCCTTCCAGTTTAGCCCAACTCCCTTCTCCTCTCTAATACCCCTTGTCCTCCATGATATTTGTTATGCTCCACAAATAAGTGAAACCATATGATAATTGACTCTCTCTGCTTGCCTTATTTCACTCAGCATAATCTCTTCCAGTCCCGTCCATGTTGCTACAAAAGTTGGGTATTCATCCTTTCTGACGGCGGCATAATACTCCATAGTTTATATGGACCCCATCTGCCTTATACATTCGTCCGCCGGAGGGCATCTTGGTTCTTTCCATAGTTTGGCGACCGTGGCCATTGCTGCTATAAACATTGTGGTACAGATGGCCCTTCTTTTCACGACATCTGTATCTTTGGGGTAAATACCCAGGAGTGCAATGGCAGGGTCATAGGGAAGTTCTATTTTTAATTTCTTGAGGAATCTCCACACTGTTCTCCAAGGAGGCTGCACCAACTTGCATTCCCACCAACAGTGGAAGAGGGTTCCCCTTTCTCCACATCCCCTCCAACACATGTTGTTTCCTGTTTTGTTAATTTTGGCCATTCTAACTGGTGTAAGGTGATATCTCAATGTGGTTTTAACTTGAATCTCCCCGAGGGCTAGTGATGATGAACATTTTTTCATGAGTCTGATAGCCATTTGTATGTCTTGATTGGAGAAGTGTCTGTTCATATCTTCTGCCCATTTTTTGATATGTTTGCCTGTTTCGTGTGTGTTGAGTTTGAGGAGTTCATTATAGATCCTAGATATCAACCTTTTGTCTGTACTGTCATTTGCAAATATCGTCTCCCATTCCGTGGGTTGCCTCTTTGATGTTTTGACTGTTTCCTTTGCTGTGCAGAAGCTTTTGATTTTTTTAAAATAAAGTCATTGGTACACTTGACGAGGATAACCAAAGACTTTTACTAAAAGTAACTGGAATGAATGAACATCTACTTAATACTATGTTAACATTAAAACCTACTTAGCACTATATATCGATGGTAGTTGAAGAAGTAAAAGTAAATGTTTTTTTTGTTAAAGATTTTATTATTTATTTGTTGGAGATAAAGAGAGAGAGCAAGCAATCACAGGCAGGGAGAGATGCAGGCAGAGGGAGAAGCAGGCTTCCCCCCTGAGCGGGGAGCCCGATATGTGACTCGATCCCAGGACCCTGGGCTCATGACCAGAGGCCACGTCAGATACCCAACTGCCTGAGCCACCCAGGTGCCCCAAAGTATAATTTTCAAGCACAGGGTCTCACGTCAGTAGCCAGTGTTGACAACATGATGCTCTTAGCCCGTTGTGATGGAATTTTTCCCGGAGGTTTCGGGCAGGAATGAGGTCTAGGTAAAGGAAGCACCTTTGCAGAAAGGTATAGGCACGAATTGGCAAATGGGGGCGTGGGGTTTGGCGTAGAAGAGGACTCTCCCTGAGACCTGCCTCCAGCCCCCATAACAAGGGGTTCCGGGGCCAGTCACAGGGGAACTGGGTCCTCCGTGTGCCTTTGTTTCTTCATTTGTGAACCAGGAAAAAGGAAAGCTCCCATGAACAAGTGGACTGTGAAGACTAGAAGTGCTAATATGTAGGAAATCATGCGTCTCAAGAACTCTAAGGGACGTCCATGATCTCAGGGAGTTTCCAAACTGACTAAACACCGGACTTTAATAAGAAGATTCCAGACCCCACGTCAGCCCACTGAATCAGAATTGCTACAAACCAAAAGGACGAGGTTGCATTTGTACTAACTCTCCGAGGCTGTTCTGATACAGTGATGAGTATATGAGTAGGGAACACTGAGTCGTATAACGTTCCTCTAAAACAGCAAAGTGGGAATAGCAGAACGCGGATCTTTTCTGTCGAGTCTCTCCGCCAGAGGAGTAAAGGAGGAGGACTCTGCAATGGAAGGAGACCTGGCCCACCTGACCCCATTTAATCTTCGCGCAGTTTCCATGTTTGATTAGAAAGAGGCCGCCAGGTGAATGGCACGAGGTCAAGTCAAAGGAATCTATCAAGCAGTGCTCCATCTTCTGAAACTTGTTTTTACCTTTCTGAAACTTGAATTTCAGTATAGTTATCGTACAGTGTTAACATAAGTTTCAAGAGTAGAATGTGGTGATTGAACATTTCCATACATTGCTCAGTGCTCATTCGCACAAGTGCACTTGTTGACGCCCTCTGCATTCCCCGATTCCCTGGTCCCCCTCCCCTCTGGCTACCACCAGTTTGTTCTCTCTAGTTAAGAGTCTGTTTCTTGGTTTGTCTGGTGCCCTTTTCTTTTGCTCTGCTTATATATTTTGTTTCTTACGTTCCACATACGAGTGGAATCCTTTGGTATTGAGCTATCTCGGACAGACTTAATTGACTTAGTACAATATACTCTAGATGCCCCTGTCTCATTTCAAATGGCAAGATTTTATTCTTTTCTATGGCTGAGTAATATTCCGTGGTATAAATATACCGCATTGTCTTCACCGGTCATCTATGGACGGACATCTGGGCCCTTTCCAGAATTTGGTTATGCATGTATTCGTGCTTACTAGTGCTTATGTATTTCTGAGAGTAAATATCCCGTAGTAGGACTGTTGGATCGTAGGGGGGTTCTGTTGTTACGTTCTTGAGGAACCTCCATACCATCGTCCACAATGGCTCCCCCGGTTTGTGTGCCCAGCACTAGGGCAAGAGGGTTCCCTTTTCTCCGCAGCCTTGCCCACACTTGTTGTTTCTTATGTTTTGGGTTTTAGCCATTCTGACGGGGGTGAGTGCATATCTCATTGGTTCTTTCTGTTGCTTGTTTTTTGTTTGTTTGTTTAAGATTTTACCTGCTTCTTTGAGATAGAGAGTATAAATGGGGAGGAGTCGAAGAAGGGGTAGCAAGCTCCCCACTGAGCAGGGAGTCTGATGTGGGACTCGATGCCAGTGAAACGTGGTCCCTATGACATAATCAGAAGAGCAAGGAAAGCAACGTACACATAGAGGGGTCATCTAGGAGTCAGGGATGTTAAGTTCTTGAGGAACCTCCGTACTGTTTTCTAGAGTGGCTGCACCAGTTTGCATGGGCACCGAGAGTGTCAGAGGGTTCCCCTTTCGCTGTACTCTTGCCACAATCTGTTGTTTCCTGAGTTGTTACCTGTAGGCATTCTGACTGATGTGAGGTGGTATCTCACCGTGGTGTGGTTTGTATTTCCCTGGTATGGCACTCTTACTTTCAACACTCCGTAAAACTGGTGGTGCAAGTACTTTCTATTCAGTGAGGATGTCCTCGTATACAGGCAGTAGAGAAAGAGTATTGAATATGCAACCCTCACGGAGTCCTCATTCCCTCCCTAGGAGTCCTTTGAAGTGAACTTCCCCGGATGAGAGATGACAGAGGAGGCTTTGACTTTCAAACAGCTGGTCACTGTTGAATAGACTTACTGGCATTTGTACGACACAACTCTGGGAGTGGAGTTGGTGGGAAAAATAGGATGTAAATAACATCTGTTTCACTGGGCGGGAACAGTAGTATACCAGGTCAGGTTGATACAGAAGGAAAGGGAAAATACAATAATGTCAAAAGTTTGAGGTCGAGAGATCCCTTCACACTGACAAACTGAAGGGGAGAAATTTGGCAAGCTCATAGGGAACCAAACATGTCCACGGACTTTCGGTGTAATGCTCAGCCCTACGTATACGACCTTCCTAAACGGCAGACAGGCATATAGGCGCACAGGTGCACATGCAGAAAAGAAAAGAAATACCACGGAGAGCTAAACACAGAAACATGTCCTCCCGGTAGGGTACGTAGAGCCTAAAGGTGATGGAGACTCAGTATAACTGTGACGATGAGAACCAAGCACATGTCCATGAGCATGTGTCCCGATCCTCCAAATCACCATGATAGGGAGAGCTTAGAGCATCCAATGTCAATAACCCACAAGTTCATAGTGGTCCGAACCAAAAACTTTAATGACATAGAAGGGGGACAGAATGTTCTTTTCCACAGTGCAGTGCCGTCCAATACACATTGTATAGATATCCAAACATCAGAATTCTTCCAATGTACAAACAGAGATAGGGTTAGGAGATACCACAGGGAGCAGTAAAAGATGGCAACATGTTAGAGAAAGTGGTTAAGAGGAGAGGCTCGTCACCCATCCTCAGGGTCCACCACGTACCAGATTCCCAATTTCAGAAAGCAAAGCATGTGTCTTGCTGTGAACAGATCAATCTGATAGGTACTCTATAGCAATGCAACCAAAGCTGCTCTCACAGGAGTGGTGATGGGCACACTGGACCTTCTTGGTCTCCGGGTAGGCTAGCCGGGACACATGCAGCATTAACCATGGAGTGTCCTGGCCCAAGGCACAGGCTGAATTTAATCAGGAGGAACTGATCAGACAACTTCAGAATGTAGGCCATTAAGCTAGACATGTGGCCTGTCCCCTACAAACAAGGAAATGTCACCACCACCGGAGACAGCCACCTAACGGTGAGGAGATATTTTGGGTTCTGAAGGAGTAAGAAAATACAGCAACACATTCTTGTCGTCCTTTGGAACCCAACCTATCTCTCCTCCATGTTGCTGTCTCTTATTTGTGGTGACAGGGATTTGTGAAGACAGACAGACCGGTCATCTGGTTCAATGGTCCACATCCTGAAGGTGTCTGATAACTCCCTCGTGCTCAAATTCAGGCTGAACGTCTCCAGGAAGAACACGGTGTAGTCAATGCTATGTGCTTCTGGCATAGCCCAGTTGGTGGCCCAGAATGTCCAGTGTGACATGTGGCCTCTTCCCGTGGTGCTGCTGACTCTGGTTCTCTGCAGGATGGAATTGAGAGCAGCAAGACTGAAGGTCTCTGGAAATGGGGGTGTGATCTAGGCAGGCATTGGTCTCCTGAGGGGTTTATCACAACTGGAGCTGAAGGGCAAGAAACTCTCTCCTCCAATGGGTCTCTTGCAGTAAAAATCATCGAGAATGGCTTGGGATTGTGATGTGGATTCTCAGCAAAGTGTCTCTCCCGTGCTCTCTTTGGGCTTTAACTTGATGTGCTGCTTTAGATTTCCTTTCATCCAGTGGAAAAAGAAGGGGTTTTAGGATGAAGTTTCAGGATGGGGTTTTCATTCACAGAGGCCTCTCTTTTCTTAGTTTCTGCAGTCTTTGGCATCTGAGAGAGGAAGAGTGAGAGAAATCAAATGTGAGTCTTGGTCAGATGCTACTGGTGGCTGAGCCTGGAGGGGTGGTGGCCAGGTGACAGAGGGCAGGAGCAAGCTGAAGGCCTCTCCAGAGGAGCAGCTGCAGGGGGAGCTGCACCCAGGCAGAGGGGGAGTTGAGAGCCCCAAGTCAGAAGTCATACCTTCACGAAACCGATAGGCAGCCTGTGTTGGAGGATGCAGGGGCCCCTGGGCTCCCCCAGCAGGGGGCTAGTGATGTCCCAGCTCAAAGCTGCTGTGAGCTTTTGCCAGATCCCAACTACCTCCTCCTCTGCAGCCACTTCCCCCTTGAGCCCCTCCATCAGAAGCCAAGTGATGGCTTGCCGACGCCTCCCGGGGAGGTGGGCACCTAGCACGCACCACGCGCGTTCCGAGACAGGCTGCTGCAGGAAGCAGGGGACCCGTGGCAGCCAAACACATCCCCTTTTCACCCTTGTCCCAGTCTTCTGAAAAGGAGGCCAGGCTTTGGAATGAGTCCTAGATTGGGAGAGCCCACAGGGGCCTATGAGTATCTCCAACTTCTTTTCTGCCCTGTGCAGAGGAGGAGCTGTGGCCCCAGGGGCTAAGGACCCCCGAAAGCCATGTGACCTGTGACTGAAAAGCCTGGGCTGAAAGCCAGGCTCAGGCCCTGTGCAAACCTGTGGTGGGGAGGGAGAGGACAGCCCCTGATCTGCAGGTGTGGGCAGGCAGTAGATACTGATGGTCACTTTTGGCCTCCCAGGAACAAGCCCAAAGGTGCTGAGGGAAGAGCCCGGGGAGGAGAAACCCCAAGGGGAATTCACAAAGGACAGCCTGGGTGTTATCAGGGACACTTCATTTTCCCTCAGGGACAACAAGGGTCTCTGAATGTTATCTCACACAGGATAGACCTTGGGGCATTTGTAGGAATAGTCTGAGTAGGTATAAGCTTCAGCAAAGTGTAAAGGGCACATGGAGAAGGATTCATGTTTGCTTTCTAGATTCTCATCCCTTCTTTCCCCAACTTTCCATAAGCGTAGAGCCTCTCATGGATTCCAGGGGTGTTCTGATGGGCCTGCAAATGGATAGATAGGAGAAGGAGTCCTGAGATTGTTTCCTGAGATGTTGTATAATGACACCATAGGATTCTTTTCTTTCAATCTGTCGTGGACCTGTCGGGGAGCTGGCAAGTCCTCGTAGTGACTTTGTGAACCATGGTTTTGATTGCCACAGGAAGCAAGAAACCTGAAATTCCTCAACCTCGATCAGGGAAGGGATCATGTTTTAGACACTGGGTTTCCAGGCAATATTCCTTCCTCATTGTATCGTGTATGATAGGGCCTGAGGAGAAGCTTGACCCACCAGCTGGGTCCCAGGTGAGGGTTCTGTGTCCACCTAGCTCAGATTTCCTGAACGTCCCAAGAGGAGAGTGCATGTGGCAGTGACTCATTGAGACCTCGGACCTGGGAGGAGGAGGCTTGGAATTGGAGAAGCAGGGAAGGAGGGCAAGGAAGCCAAGAAAGCGTGTGGTTTCTGGCAGAGCTCTAAGTGTTTGATGGGTGTAATAATGCTGCTCTGCTGAGGAGGGCCGTGGGGCCTGCTTCGCCATGGGCGTGGAGAGAGGGGAGAGGGAATCCCAGGACAGCCCCGGCAGGAACACAGCAGAGTTGAGCTGCATCCCGGTGATGGAGACCAAGGGCCGGCAGGGTGGCAGCCCCCATGCGAAACCAGGGAAGCACCAGCTGTGGGAATGGCCGAAGGAGGGAGAGCAAGTGAAGAGACAGTGTGTGTTTGGTCGGGGGTGTTGGGGGGGTGGAGCTCTAATCAGCAGGAGAACAGTAGGAGTCCATGCCCCAAGCGCCAAAGGCATGATTACCTCTGGGCCCTAAGCTTGAAGACCAGGGAATCTGCATGCCAGTCTCCACTGGCCAAACTGCAGTATTCTCTTGGGAATCTTCTGTTTCATGACACGGAGGGCTTTCATGTGGCCATGGATTTGACAGCCATGCTGTCTGTCCCTCGAGTCCTCACCAGCATCACGCTCCAGCTTGGGAGGGTTCTTCATGCACATGGAAGCATCCAAAGCCAGTTCTGCAAGGAAAAGCACATCGACAGGATCCGCTGTGATTCATGATCTTTCTGGACCTCCACCTCCATTGATGTCAAAGAAGGACAGTGGCCAGAATGAGAAAGGCCGTCTGACAGATCACAGGCCCGTGGACACAGTTTGATTACTTCCGGTTTTGGCTCTCTCTCTCATACTCAAGTAAGGCTCACTGGGCCAGGAGGCCAACAGGTTCCCAATGGACAAAAGTGAAAGCACGAGAAACGATCGGTAAAAAGAAACAGTTCTGGGAAAGAGAAGTTTCCACACACAAGGAAATTGTGCTGGAAAGAGGCTGTACTCTTGTCGAGAAGAGACTGTAGAGCGCAGCAAAGTCTAGGTTGCAGGGAAGCCTTTCGGGGTCAACCAGGGAAGAGCACACTGGGGAATGCATACAACATGCATCAACATGGCCAGCGTTTCATACCTGTGCACTACGTATAATATACACACCGAATAGACAACATGTGTGTGACCTAAGATAGAAATGTCTGTGTCTGTATGTATATATGTATGTATAAGGGAGTCAGTGATTAATGAGGGATTTGCGGACAGGCCCAGAGCATTCTACCCCCGCTCTGCTCAGCTGCATCGAGTAAAAGAAAAGACACGGAATCCAAAAGAACGAGAAAAGCAGTGGTGAGAAACAGGTGACCATGGACATGTTCCATGGGGGAGTCGGTGGGAACAAGTCAGAGTAAAAGCATCTGCCCCAGCGTGTAATTGTGTATTCACCCCCAGCTGATAGGATGAAACCTAATCCCCCAGTGTGATGGTATGATGGGGTGAGCCTTTGGGAGGCAGCTCCTCCCCTAGAAGGGATTCGCGCCCTATAAAAGAGACCTCACAGGGTTCCGTCGCCTCTCTGCACTGTGAGGACAGAGCCAGAAGGCAGCCACCTCTGAGCCAGGAAGGCAGTGTCACCAGGCCCCGAATGTGTCCCTGTTTGATGGTGGTTCTGGCGCGCCTCCGGAACGGTGAGATACCGATTTCTGTTGTTAAGAAGTCAGCCTGTCTGAGGCATTTTTGTTATTATAAGCAGAGCGGACCAAGGAGCTGGCATGGAGCTTTTTTTCTTGCTCAGGCCTCCATGGGACGTGAGCCACAGAGAGAGGGAGGGGGCCAGCGGGTCGGGGCAGGACGGTGGGCGCCAAGGAGAAGTGACAGGCCGCAGGGAGAAGACAGTAAGGAGGGTGAGTGCTAAGGCCCTGGTCCGCGCTGGGCTTCCCCGAGCACTCACTGAGCTCTTTCTCCAGGGCCCTCCCTGGTGCCACAGTGCTGCTACTGATGTGGCCTCCCCCTGGGAACGGCATCTCCTCAGTTCTCAGGGAGGTCAGCTCCTGACCGAGGAGCCCCAAGGCACCCCAGGCTCCAGGAAGGGACTCTGAGTGCTGGTGGGGAAGGAAGACAGGATGCAGAGGAGGGTGGAAACGCTCAGTCTTCAGGACATCTGAGCAGAGGTGGATCCTGAGGAGCAGGAGGCTGGGCATGAGGCCCCGGAGATGAAGGGAGCAGATGGACGAGATGGAGGACCCGAAGAGAGAGTGACCTGTATACTTCATGGGGTAAAGTGGACCCTTCTCAGCTTAGAAAAGGAAAAAACAAAAATCAGTAGTACGCGGTGTTGCGAGGCCAGTATTTCTACAGTGTCTGTGAGCACCGAACAGGGCAGATGGGCTTGACGATGCTGAAGGAGAGAAAACTGGGCGCATGAGCCTTTCTGAGAAAGGCAGGCAGGATGGGGTCCGGGGATAGTAGATCTGCCTCAAACTGCTCTTCCCCACATGAAACAATGCCCTGACACCATTTCCAAGAGTTGAAACCCCACAGGCATCTGAGGATTCGATGTGACAAATTCATACATATTGTCATGCAATTTTGTTGCATCAGGGCCCCTATGAATTGTATTTCATGTTCCCAAGAACAATGAGACGGAGACCCCATTTTTTGTGGTTTTCAGTAAGCGGACTGAAGGGAAAATGCATGAGAAGAGGCGGAAGTTGGCCAGTTATACAGCCAGGAAGTGGCAAGGCCAGTACCTGGTTCAGAGCTGATACTGAACACCAGGCTCTTGCTCACCTTGCTGTATTGCAGCATCGTGGGGGCTCAACCTCATCCCATTGCTACCTGTAGCCACAAGTCTGTGATGACCAACACAGGGCCTAGAGCTTCCTAGTCACCTTCCCTCTCACCTCGGAGCAGTGGCGGTTGGTCCCCAGAACCCATGTTGGTGCCCAGGCTCCCGATGGCAGAGGAGAGGCTGAGCCTGGCTCTGTTGTCACCACGGTCCAAATGCTGGTCCAGCTGCAGTTGCAGGGAATCAGCCACCGGGGTGCTTGGCTGTGTCTGTGCCCCGGAACTTTGCACCTGTGCTCTTGGGAAAGTCAAGTTTCCACTGGATGGCCCTTGGTGACAGGGAGACTGCATCGGAGCTGAAGCGAGAAGAGATTTCAATGGGATCCATCCCAGGGCTCCTTAGCTGAGTGCTCTCAGAACACCCATGTCTGATGCCCCCGCCCCTCTGTGAGACCACCCTGGGAGCAGGTACAAAGGCAGGCATCATGGCTATGAAGGAGATGTCCCCATTGTCTCTGAGCCTGTGGATGCTGTGTTGGCAGGTGACCAGGCTGCAGAGTCCCTGAGGTGAAAATCACCCCCTGACTCCGCAGGGCCTTCGGATGGGCCCAGTAGCTCATGCCTATCATTCTGTTCATAGTAACCTTGGTGTGAGAGCCTAGAGAGAAGTTCCTGGAGAGTTCTCAGGGCTTGGGAGAAGGAGTTGTCCATGTGTAGTGGCAACAAAGAACGGGGGAAGAAGTTCAGCCTCGAGGCTTCAGGTACCCCTAGAAGAGGGAGTTGCGGAAAGGTAGCACGGGCCAACTTATGGGGCCTTTTCCCAGCTCTGAAGCCTTTTGAAGCTTCTCATCTGCAATTTCTGTCTGCCCTTCCGTCCGTCCACTCATCTGGATTCTATTGCCCCTTGGAGAATGCTAAATAACCGTGTGTTTCATTTGTGCCTCCCAAATTGCTGTAATGCTGAGGATGCCTGGTCTCTTTGGCCCTCGGGGAGGACGGGGAAACTCGGGAGAAGGTAGTCCTAGGGCGGAAAGGCTGTTACTGTCCACGTAAGGTTGAGGGACAAAACATTTCTTAGGCAGTTTCACTGTACCATATTGATCCAATAAGGAACATCATGGACTCCTTGCTGGCCCTAGCACATGTTTTGTTCAGCAGAGAAAGTCTCCTAACAGGGCCAATTTTTCTCCCAGAAGGGAGGTCCAGAAAATAGCCTGAGCGGGAAGAGACGGGAAGTGGATTTTGGCCTGCGCCCCTGTGTGAGCGTGGCCGGAAGGGGGTCACACACAGCAGGCTCCACGTTTCTGAAGATCCTGGAGAGGGAAACAACTCTTTGCTTTGCCCCTGAATGATGCCCGTAGCCACGTAAGGTGCACAGGCTGCTGCTCATTTAGAGGGCATTATGCCACCAAGAGTGGACACGTGACAGAAACCGTATCCAAGCTGGGAAAATATCACTGATGCTGCACAGAGGGTGAAAAGCCCACCATCCACGGGGGAGGAAAAGCGGGACTAGAGCTTTGGCTTCACTGAATCCATGGGACAGGGGACAGACAGGACTGGGTGCTCAGGATCTTCCATGTAAATGCTCCAGAGGAAGGCCAACACCCGGGGAGAATGAAATTTGAGCTCAGCAGAAACAGCACAGACGCTGCCCATAGGGAGCAGCCACATAGCAGTGTGGAGACCAGAGAGCTTTCAAGAAGATACACAGGACGTACAAGTGGCCATAGAATTTCTTGGGTCTAAAAAGTCTCTTCTTGGAAATAAGAGGCCTGTTACCAAGATGCCTCCAGGTGAGAGAGCGGTGGCTGAGGTTTTGTCCCTTTCTCTCCATTTCTCCTCTCTCACCTTACTTGGTCCCAACAGCCTGCTGCTTGTGAGGGGGCAGGTGACACAGGAATAGTGTGGGACAGAAGGAAAGGAAACTTGTCTGACCCACATGATGCCTTTTCTTTTGAAGTAGGCTCCACATCCAGTGTGGATCAGAACGTGGGGCTTGAACTCAGAACCCTGAGAGGAGGACCTGAGCGCAGATCAAGAGCTGGAGGCTTAACCCCCGGGTGTCCCAGTGTTTTGAAAATAAAATCCAAGAGCATATTCAAACCAGTATGGGTCTACAGGGCCTGTTGGCAGGGATGCATCTCTCAGCCTATTTATGTTGCTGTATACAGAGAAGACAGGCTTCCTGGGACCCTCCCTTCCCAGGAAGTTTGTGCCCCTCACAATGGGGTTACTTACCATCTACATCCAGACCCTCGAAGGTTTCCTCCTTGTCACGTGTAGATGAGGCACTTGTACAAGGCCTCCAGGTGTCTGGCAGGTGATGGCCAATTGAAGAAGTCAAATGACATTCATCCAGAGAGTCCTGTGGGACGTCATTCTCTTCTACCACGGGCAGCTCCGTGCAGAGCCTCGAGTTACAGGGAGGACTGGAGATGCAACAGGAAGGCTGAGTCAACATGGAGTCCCAGTGGTTTAGGGCAGCGGGGAGGACGGTGTGGTCACAGAGAACAAACGGGAAGTCCCCATCAGGGGAGAGGAGCCATTCTGCCTCCCTCTGGGGAAGGGTGTGGATGAAGCAGGGATAGATCAGGGAAGGAGAGAGGGAACCAGAGCAAGAGGTGGTCAGAGCATGGCCAAAATGGGAGTTTAAAGGAAGAGAGTCTGAACCTCCCCAGTGCACCACCGTCCCAAAACAAACAGCACACTCAGAAAACAAGAAAAGCAGCACCAGCACTTTGGCCTACGTCTTGTTGAAATTTGCAGAAAGGAGCAAGACCACCCCAGGCTATGGCAGCATTGGAGATTCCTAGAATGCTTGTGTGTCCCACGAATTTTATTTTTTTTCTAAACAGTTGTCTTGCCATGAATTCCTACCCACGTCATAATGCAAAAGCAGCAGAGGTAGATGGCATCTTTGGCCTGATTTGGATCAAAGCGTGACCGTGAGAAGGCAAGAAGTCCAGTGTGCTTAATATACTTGCATCAGGGGACTGCAGACTCCAGGCTTGGGAGGGATTGAGAAAGGGGCTTATAGTAGTGCCCCAGAAAAGCAGAAACCATTGCTAATGGCCCGTTTTGTGCATGTGAGAATGGGTGAGAGAGGCATATTTAGCAATTGCTAGATTTGCCTAGATCACCAGATGTCACCATTGAATTAAAGCCCATGAATCTTCAGAGTTACCTGGGGCATATCGGGTCTTGGTCTTCTACCTCCAAAAGATCATTGTGATTTTCTACAACTAAAGAGAGACAGGGCCAGTCACATTAAACGGAATGGCATCGGTACGTTAAAATAAAATATCCGCTGCAGCTAACACTCGGGCATAATTTTCCTTAATGGGGCAGAGGGTAGTGTGAGAGAAACCCTCCAGGAGGCCTCCGGGAGTGCCTTGGTAATGTGTCACGGTTTGCTTTCCTTAGGCCTCGGGCACGAGCTCCCTGATGTGGTGGGGCCACATGGAAAGAGTCTGTGTAGAGTGAAACGTGTGTTTTACCATGGATTCTGGGGGAGAGCTTGTCTGAGTTTTAAAAACGTACTGCGTCCTTCTCACCTTACCTTATCTCATGAGATGCTCTAGGTGTGATGGTTGAAAGGCATTTAGACATAGAGACCAGACTGATGGATTGAATCTGCAAACCCTCAAATCAAGAGGAATCTTGTGTGTACAATTCCTTCGAGTACACAGACGTGGGAGCCATGCATGGGGAGGGGGAATGGCCGGGCTCAGCCTTGCTCAGGGAACCATTCAAGCAAGCTGATGGCAGAGGTGTGGATGTCCTGATACGGCTGTGATGACTCACTGAATCAGAGCAGTCAAACCAGGGAAACGACAAAGCCAAAGATGCAGGTAAAGCTGACAGCATCTTTGAAAAGGGACAAAGAAAACAAGGTCCATTGTATGGGTATAAAAACGAGAGCCCTGGAGATGAGGAGAGACAGTTAATGGAAATCAGGAGCAAAGACACCTGCGGCGTTGCATCACAAATGTGTGTGGGTTGTGACATCTACCTTGACTCCAATGTCCTAACGTATATCAGAAGACATAAGCAGAGCCTGGGATGAGGAATGAAGGGCGGGTCTGTGCCTCACGTGATATCTGTGCTGTAAAGACTGGCCTAGCGCCTGACTGGGATCCCTATATCTACCCAACTCCTACACAGCAATGGCACATCTCAGCGTAAGCAGAGGTTGGAATAGCAAACATAAGGGGTCAGCGAGGGAGTCGAGTTGGAGCTTTCTCAGCTTGACAACGGAGGACTCACTAGCTACTTCCAGAGCAGAAGAACTGTCCATATCATCGAAGGAGTTTCTGTCAGCCCTCGTAGAGGTCCCATGCAGGTCAGCCAGGTCACGAAAGGCTGAGTGAGTCAAAGAGCATTGATCCAGGGAGTCCCATGGGGGATCCTGCTCTTCCACCTCTGGCAGACACAGACTGGGCCTGGGAGGGTGGGGAGATCAGAACATGAAAACAAGAAAAGGAGACACCCCATAAAACTACGCTTTCAGATGGGAGGCCGAGAAGTAGAGTCATAAGAAAGGAGCACAGCCACTACTCACCGCAGAAACTACCCTGCTGTTTCAGGGACAGAGTATGGCTGCTAGGGGGAAGTACCGATAGCCAGAGAACAGAAGGATCTCAGGGTAGAGGCGACAGATCTAAGCTTCTGAGCATCAAACTCTGAACCATGGTGGAATAGAAGTCGAGGCTCAGAGTATACATCGACCATTTTAAAGGTGGCTTCGACACTTTTGCATAAATTCTGTGGCTGTTACGTTTAGGGACCTAGTGAACACAGGATGCCTTTTCAAAGGCATCCTCAGCCTGGAGCGATCTCGTGTCCTCAGTGCCTCTTTCTCTAAGTACGGTGACGTGATATGACGTGACGTGACATGTTTCCTAGGTATTCTTTTTCTACAGTGTATCCTTAATGCGGTAAGACCGCGGAGGGAGACACAGCTCTGCCCCTCTCTGTGGATTTAGTGAAAGAAGAGAAGAGGGCAATGCTGAGAATCCCACCGACTAGTCAATTCATGCAGGTCAAGTGACTGCAGGTGACTGAAATGGAGGAGTCCAAAAGGAAAGGAGACGTGTAACACAGGGAAGACACACATCATGGTTCAAGGAGAGGGTTTGTGTTTGGAGAAGGGATGAAAGTGATAGGTTTGTCAGTTTCTATTTGTTCCTTAAAATAGTCCTTCAATTCACCACTGAAGGAAGGCAAGGTTCTTCAGAATTACCTGGGGCCTAGGGAGTCTTGGTCCTCTTCCTCAAAAAGATCATTAGGACTTCCTAGAAATGCAGACAGACAGGGCCAGTCACTTTGCACAGATCACCACTTGTACATTAGAACCAAGCATCGACTACAACTACCATATGGGGAGAATAATCCTTAGCGGGGCAGAGGAAGGCATGGAAGAAGTCCTCCAGGAGGCCTCAGGGAGTGTCTTGGGAATTTGCCACAGCGTGCGTTCCGCAGCCTTCGGGCCCGAGCTCCCCGTAGTGGTCAGGCCACAGACAAAGGGTCTCTGTACAGAGTGACACATGTGTTTTCCTACAGGTACTGGGGAACAGCCTCCCTCGATTCTAAAACCTTATTGCAAACTTCTCTCATTACCTCACCCCATGAGATACTCTAGGTGTGATGGTTTAAGGACATTTAGACAGAGACCAGACTGACGGATCAAATCTGCAAACCCACAAGCCGAACGGAATCTTTTGTGTACAATCCTTTGCGCTCCACAGACATAGGAGCCGTGCACGGGGAGAGGCAAAGCCCAGGCTCCGCTTTACTCGCGGGAAGCATCTAAGCCAGCTGATGGCAGAGGTGTTGATGGCCTCATACAGCAACGTTGACTCCGTGAAGACAGCCAACACAGAGCACACAGACAGTGGGGATGAGAGCAGTCAAACCAGGGAAAGGACAAATCCCCAGACCTAGGAAAGGCTGATGGCATCTCTGGACGGGCACGACAATTCAAGGGACATTGTATGGGAATGAAAAGGAGAGCATGGCAGATGAGGAGAGACATTTAATGGAAATGAGGAACGAAGACAGACACCTCAGCTTACGCAGCCGAAGGGAGTGTGAGTTGTCACATCTGCCTTGATTGCAATGTCCTAACTTCTGTCAGAAGCCCTAAGCAGGGCCTGGGATGAGGATCAAAGGGCAGGTGCATTTCTCAGCTGAGGTCTTTGCTGAAAAGGGTATCCCAGAGCCTGACTCTGATCCCCATGTCTACCGGGCTCCTACACAGCGGTGACACCTGTCAGCATAAGCGGAGGCTGGGATAGCAAACCTAGTGGGTCGGCCTGGTGGTCGATTTGGGGCTTTGTCAGCTGCACCATGGTGGACTCACTAGCTACTGCCAGAGCAGAAGAGTTGTCAATGTCATCAAATGAGTTTATGCCAGCCCTCGTAGAGGTCCCTTGCAGGTCAGCCAGGTCAGGAAGGGCCGAGTAAGTCAGATAGCCTCCATCCAGTGAGTCTCCTTGGGCGTCCTGCTCTTCCACCTCTGGAAGCTTTCTGCTGGGCCTGGGAGGGTTGGAAGATCTGACCGTGAAATCAAGGAAAGGAGACACCCCAGTATCCTACCGCTGTTAATGGGAGGCCGAGTAGTAGAGTCGTGAGAAAGGAACGCCTCCCCGCAGAAACTACCCTCCTGTTTCAGGGGCAGGGTATGACTGCTAGGGGGATGTACATATAGCCAGACAACAGAAGGGTCTCAGGGTAGAGGCTACAGATCTAAGCTTCTGAGTAACAAACTGAAGGATGGTAGAATAGAAGTCGTGGCTCAGAGTATGCATCGAGGGTTTGAAAGGTGGCTTCGACACTTTTGCATAAATTTTGTGGCTGTTACCTTCAGGGACCTAGTGAACCCAGGATGCCTTTTCAAATGCATCCTCAGCCTCGAGCGATCTCGTGACCTCAGTGCCTCTTTCTCTAACTACTGTGACGTGACGTGACGTGACGTGATATGTTTCCTAGGTATTCTTTTTCTACAGTGTATCCTCAATGTGGTAAGACCGAGGAGGGAGACACAGCTCTGCCTCTCTCTGTGGATTTAGTAAAAGAAGAGAAGAGGGCAATGCTGAGAATCCCACTGACTAGTCAATTCATGCAGGTCAAATGACTGCAGGTGTCTGAAATGGAGGAGTCCATTAATGAACGGAGACGTGTAACACAGGGAAGACACACGTCGTGGTTCAACGAGATGATTTGTGATTGGAGGAGGGATGAAAGAGATAGGTTTGTCAGTTTCTAATTGTTCCTTGAAATACAGTCCTTCAATTCACCCCTAAAAGAAGCCAAGTTTCTTCAGAGTTACCTGCGGCATAGTGGGTCTTGGCCTTCTTCCTCCTCATGATTCAGTTGATATTCTGGAAAGAAATACAGTCAGCACCAGTGAGTAATAAGATCCCCTCTTTCCATTAGTAATCCAGTGTCTGATGCAATCCAGGTATTCAGGTATGCATAATGTGGGGACAGATTTAGTGAAAGTAATATTGGAAGGTGCCCTCCCGCATTCCCTTGTGGTTACTGCCTGGATTTCGGAGACTGAGCCATTGTGTACGAGATCATCATGACAGTGTCCCCCGTCGGAAATCGGTGTACACACTTTAACTTCTCTGTCCTCACAGATTCTGGGAAGTAAGCCTCCCTCTGTCCTACAAGGAGTACTGCAGTATTCAGCCTCTCTCATCAGAGGCCGAGTTGCGGAAGCCTTCGTGGCACTTTTACACTGAGCCTGAAGAGATGGAAGGCAACTACAAACCCTCAACTTCATGTGAGTCTTTGGGGCTGCACAGAATGTTGCCCCAGTTCATGTGGGGTTGGGGGGAATGCTAAGGCTCAGCTGTGCTTCTGGAAACACACGAACACGGTATCAGTGGAAGTGCTTGTGGTGGGTTTTTGGAGAACCGTTTTGGAAGGCAAGCCATCCTAAAGGACTAGAGAATGGGGCTGAGAAGAGCAAAACCAGTTAACCTTGGACAAGAATGGCAATTGACTGCTTCAGGCTTGGGTTCCTCAAGGACCTGGCTCAGAGATGAAATGGACAGGTTATTAAAGGTGAGAAAAGAAATTTCATCCAAATGAGGTCTGACAGATACCTTCTCTTGTCCTCTTGCTGAGGTGAGTTGAGTGTGTGGTGCCTGACGTGGGCCCCGGGACCCGATGGAGAAGCCAGGGAGACATGGGCATGCCCTGGGAGTAGGAAGAGAGCAACGTCCCCAGACCCACCTGATGTCTGGGCTTAAAACTCAGTTCTAGAGCCCAGCTAAGGGCAGTATGTCTCTCCCAGGCCTGCCCACAGGGATGACCTCTCTGGGCACAGCAGAGGTCCGGGGTACAAAGAATAGGTGATCTGTGTGGGAGTCGTGTTCAGTTGGAGCTTTATCACCTTGACAATGGAGTACTCACTGGCCACTTGCAGAGAGGAACAGACTTGTGGGTTCTCCGGTGAGAAGATGGCGGAGCTCCTGTAAGGCCAGTAGGAGTCAGACATGTCGGGAAGCACGGAGTATGTCAGGTAGCGTTCATCCGGAGTGTCCCGTGAGGTGTCCTGCTCTAGCAGCTGTGTGGTGAGCCTGCAGGGTGGGGAAAACTGAACATTAACCTCAGAGGGATCTGAACGCTATGTCCTGTCTGGCTTTGACAGAAAGCAGAAGGGAGTGGTCCGGAAAGCAGAGAGGTTGAGCCATGAAAGAGAGAGAGAGAAATCTTCTTGTGTTTGTGCGACAAGGTGTGATTGTCACAGGGGTAGCAGATAGGAAGGACAATAAGTGCTCGCTATACAAGCCACCAAACTTGTGAAGAGACTGAATGATCTCTGTGCCGTCCAGCCATGACTCACTACGTACAGAGTCCCAGCATGGCGGCTTTCCCAACCCTTCATTCAAATGGCTTTGAGTTCGGCACGTAGTGGCCAAGCGGCGGCTGCTCCGGGGGTTAGGAGGCCGTCCCCGGGACCTCGGGCCGCAAAGGCCTCTTTCTCTCAATATTGTGGCGCGATAGAGGATGTTGTCTCGTGGCTATGATATTTTCATGCTATGCACACATGTCAGCATGCTAAATCGAACAGGCAGAAAGTAGACATGCAGGTCTGTCTAGAGCACAAAGTGGAGAATGAGTGAGGACAGTGAACCCTCTGACGTATTAGTTCTGACTTCGGGTTCCTCAACTAGAGAAGTACTTCAGAAACTGGGAGCAATCCAAGTAACACAATGAAGACCGAAAACGTGGTGAAAACGGATCATTTCTCATTGACCCAATGGGTAAGAGAGCTCTCTCTATCGAGCACTTTCTGCTTTTCCCTGGTTGCCACTTTGGAATTCATAGCCCCTAAGTATTCAGAATTACCTAGGGGCAACGGAGTCCTGGCCTTTCAGCCCCTCCTGATCCATTTGGTTGTCTGCAAATAAACAGAGAGGAGTTACAGTTAGAAGATTCCCCTTCACAGATGCCCACTCCTATGTCCCATGTAGCTCAGGGCAGAGCTACAAGCAGCGTAATTACAGGCAAGTGTGTGACAAATCATCCCACAGAGCTTAGGTAGGGCCCTGTCACTGGGATTGCTCTCTTGAGTCATTCGACAAATGTCCCTGACGTGCCAGGCCATCCTCACAGCATCCTGTCTTGAGTCTGTGCAAACAACAAACCGATTCTTCTTCCCTGAGATTGTGGGGGAAGCAGTCCCTGGCTGCTTCCTAGAGGGTTGTTGCGGTATTTAGGCTTTTTCCACCTGAAATGCTGTAGGTCAGTGGTTTAACGGAATCAGCCATTGAGATTAAAGGAATGAATGAAATCTATCCAGCATCAAACCAGAATAATCTTCCAAGCTGCAAAGAAACGGGCTGTGTATGGGGTAGGGAAGTTTCAGGACCCTGCCTTGCTTCAGACAAACATACACTGTACGATACTCAGTGTTGTTTCTTCTTCTCCTGCTTCTTCTTCTTCGTCATCGCTGTCGTCGTCGTCCCCCTCGTGGTCGTAATTTTCTGTAAAGAAATCCAGAATTGTCCCTTCAGCTATTTCCCACATCACTGCTCTAAGCCCTGCGGCTCCAATGGCCCGAGAGACAGAAGTGACTTTGCACAACTAGGGAGTCTTCTGAGTTGAGGGCAGTGTCATTAGGAATTGCTGTGACCTGGGTTTCTGATCCATCAGAAAGGTGTCTCTGATTTGGAGGATCAGCACCACTGAACCTGGGCAACTATTTCTACGGTCTCTTGTTGTCCATATCAGGGGATGCTCGTCCAGGGTCAATCTTGACTTCGGCAAATCGTGTCGTGCAGCATGCCCCCAGTCCCACCGCACGCACAGACTCTGTGCATTCACGGCTGTCACACGGAGCCTCTTCCTTGTCTTCATGACAGGACCACCCCCTGTCCCCCATCCCTCCACCGGGGATTTCATGGATAGCCATGTGGGCTTTGGTGTCTTCAAGGGGACTCTGTCTATGAAAAGTGTTCCAGTCTCAACTGGGTTCCCACCTCCAAGTCCTACTGCATCCAGTACCTCATCCAACTCCACACTGTCAGGGCCTTTCTTTTAGGTGTGAAGTGCGTTCAGTAATTTTCCCATCTGGTGACTACAGTGGCAACAAGTTTGTTTGAAGTACATACCAGATGAGGGAAGAGCTATGGAGAAAGGAAAACTCACTCTCTCCCCTAGGCTTAATACAGACCGGGCTGAGTCTGGGAAGCTCCCACTTCTGCAGGGATCCTTGCACGCTAACAAGGATCCCTCCTGTCACATTCCCCTTTCCGGGCTCTAACACTGGCCGATGCTTCCTCCTACCCGAAAGGCTGTGTCCCCTCAGGGAGGCAGCAGACAGGTGGACCAGGGCGACGTGCCCCCCCGAGCATTGCTCCTCTCTGCTACCACCTCCCAGTCCTGGTCCTCTCAGGGCCCCACGTGCGATGGGGAACCCAGGACAGCCGCTGCCAAGAGTGTGAGGGCAGGCGGGGCGTCTCTTGGCAGCCCAGGGACTCGGAGCAGCACAGTGCAGTCAGGGGTCTGTGGCCATCTCACCTGGGCTGAGCTTTCGGGCAAGGCACTTGGCCAGCCTGCGTCCCTCAGCCAGTTGCCCTCGCAAGCCCTGCCCTTGGGGATGCTCAGCGCCATCATGGATGAGGAGGGCTTCCAGGTGCTGAACGAGCAGCTGGGAAACCTCTTCCCCTTCCCGCAGCTTCTTATATAAGCGGGTCAGTTCTTTCGCCTGATCTTGAATCAGCAGATGACATAGCCTAAGTTGGGAGAACACAGAGAATGTTCTAAAATGCAAAGGTGTGAACAATAGATAAGAGCTTTCATAGAGATTTCTAGCAGAATTTCCCAATGAGCCCTCAAAGCTGGATTCTGGCTGTGTGGTGACGTGTCTGTGGCAGAGAAAGTAGAAGGTTAATCCAGCCTTCCTCTGGATCAGAGTGTGCTCCTGTTCATGCCCTGGACATCCCGTGTATCTTTCCTCCTGACCTCCAGAGCTCGCTTCAGAGACATGCCCCTTCAGCTGCTCACTTGGGGCACACGCATTTCCCTGGAAAACTCCCTAGGGGGCAGCGTGCCGTGAATGGACACAGTGCCAGACCCAGAAGCGTGGACAGTTTGGCTGGTGTTAACTGGTGTGCCAGGAGAATGGCAGCGTCCAAAAGACAGCATTTGTGGGAAGAGAGGATGGCAGGCTGTCGTCAGCCAGGGCTGACCATGTGAAAGGTAAAGCAAGTGTTGGTCTCGTAAGATTGTTCATGTGCTCGCTGTGCCAAAGGTCACAAATGGTCCCTTGCCCCTTGAATTTGGTGATGTTGATATCCTTTTTTAAAAAGGTTTTAATTTTTAATTTATTCTTTAGCCTAACAGTCTTCATTATTTTTTCACCACACCCAGTGCTCCATGCAATCCGTGCCCTCTTTAATACCCACCACCTGGTACCGCAACCTCCCACCCCTTCGCCACTTCAATCCCCTCAGATTGAATTCCTTTTTGAAAAAAAAGAGAGAATGAGGCTCTGAGTCACTGGAGTCCATCGTTTACCAATCACTGTGGTCTAAATCGTCTTAGATATGTCTGTATAATGTGCCTGCCATGACGGTTTCTGCCCTTCTCTGGGCCCAGACTTGTTGCTGCCACCAGTCAGAGGGGCCCACGGCATCCCTCCAGCCTCCCACACAGGGCCCTCCTTACCTGAGCTTCTCAGGCAACGTGTCTGCCCGCTTGCCTTTCTCACACAGCACCTTCTCCCCCAGCACGGATTTGATGAGGTCGCTCGACTTTTCACACTCTGAGAAACAGAGATGCCTGCCTCAGTGGAAAGCTGGACATGCTGCTATGCCCGCTGCTTTCAAGGGAGGAGGCAGGCTGCACCCTAGGACAAATAGAACCTGGCAACCGGGCCGTGTGCTGGGAGCTCCACGCCTCATTGCGGAGTGTCCCAACTGCTAGACACTGGATCGCTCCCCGTTTTTGAGGCCAGGAAAGAGCAGTCCCGAGATAGAGAGAGGAGCTCCACTCCATGATTAACTGGTATTTGGCAGAGTCAGAATTCGTATCCCCCGAAAAGCCGCAATCTTGGCCACAGTAGCAAGCCTCGCTGCCTCTTCATTGAACACTAAGGAGGGACCTTAAGTCAAGCCCCCAGGATGCCAGGACCAACGGGCATCCCCTGAGCTGGGATTTCTATACTGCACAAGTGTCTCAATGGTAAAGCGTCAGCCAGATACACCAGTGTACACTAGAAGGCAGGAACCCAGAGAGACGTGAAAGGAACATGGCCAAATCCTAATCACATTTATGGAAGTAGAAGCAGTAGAATTATGAACAGAGTTTACATGCTTCCAGGCTTTGCTATGAGTGCTGTACGAGAATTTCCTCAGTATTCATTGTGACTGAGAGAAGTAGACCGCAGGACGGTAGTAGTCTAAGAGACAGGGAAACTGAGGCACAGGAAGATTAGGCAGCAGGGATTTGAGTCCAGGCGGACTGACCCAGAGCCCATGCTCTTCATCCCTCTGCTGAGTTACCTCCACCCCAAGCCCTTGGGTGGTAACTGTTTTCATCATCTTCACAACTGGCTTCCCTCAGTTAGGTTATCAGTTAGGTTTATCAGGAAAGTTGTAGACAAAACTTGGCTTGTCCTTCCATGAAAGGTCATCATCTCTTCACTTTCCTAAAGAGCAGGTTTCAATTCATTCTTTTTGCCGCCTCAGTTGTTTTCAATTCCCTTCTGTATGGAAGGCAGAGTGTGAGCAAATGGCAAAAATTCAGCCTCAGGACTCCTTCCCGTCATTGGGTTGTGCGCGTGCCCCGATCTCTGGGTTCCTTCTGTCTCTGAAGCCCCATCCTCATGAACAGGCAGCTGAGCTCCCCAATTCAGCCTGCCTGTGGGAGAGGGCCTAGCGCACCCAGTGGCTTGGGCGGTGTCTGGGGCTGGTGTCCCCCTCTCACCCTCATTCTCACTTGGCCAAGCATCTGGTGGCCTCGGCCTGGGCCTGCTGACTTTGGCGCGTCACTGAAGGTTCTCCAGCTCAGGGGTAGAGAGAGGGGGTCGCACAGATTGTCTTATGTTCCCCCAAATGCTGCCAGCCTTACCACCGGGCTTCAGATGTCCTGCGTGGGCTTGGAAGGGAAAAGCATAAGCACGGGTTCCCTCTCACCTGGGGAGTCCCTGTGTGGATGGCGTCCCTCATGGATACCGCAGTTTCGGTGAAGGCAGGCCCCACTTCCTTCTCCTTGACAGCACGTAGTGTCACCCGCTGTAGTCCTCCCTCCTCCCCACGACCCCGGTGCCGCCTTGACCATCAGCATATTTCCTCAGTGCAGCCAGCTCGGTGCTTTGCCGGTGGGACACCCGAGAGCCGAGACCTGATGGAGTTCCTTAGTCCTACGGCAACTGAGATGAAGGACTGCTACAGGACAGACAGGGTCCTCACAAGACCAGTCATCTCTGGGTCTGCCCCAGGAGTCAAGAACTGGGATGGAAACTCTAAGCCACCCTATAGGTCACTGCTAACATGGGGAGGATGCTAACATACTTGTCTTTGGTTTTCCCATCCTCAGCTAACAGAGGGCAAATTCCCACTTCACCTTTCACGGACTGTGGTCAGAATGAAATTTGTGTTGTCACTGGAAATGGGGGAGAGAGCATCTGGAGAGGCTTTGCATTTCTCAGAAGGAGAACACAGAGCTATGGCTTTGGGGACCAAGACTTGGCAGGACTTACTGTATTTCCGCAGTTGGTTGGCCAGGGAGTAGGCCGTCGCTTCGGATACAAGGAATTTTTCCTTGAGGTCTAGGAAGTCCTGGGTGGATTTTTCCAGCTGTGACCGAAGCTGCCAGTTGACTTCCTGGAGGCTGCTTTCTGCCCCTGCCTCGGACAGAGGGCCAGGATGGGCTGCCATGGCGACCCGTGGCAGTAGAGATAGAACTGGGGACCAAAAAGCAGAAACCCAGACTCACGGTGGGTTAAAAACCAGTGACGCCAAGTTGGTTTAATCAGGACTGAGGGGTGAGGTTACAGGAATCCTTTACTTACTGTTGGGAACAATTGGAGCAACAGCCCACAGTACTTGAGAGACAACCAAGGTTCAAGATGCCAGAGGTGGGAGCCAAAGGCACTGCTCGTATCTCCGACTCCAACCGGAATGACCGAGGGAGCACCCAGAATGCCAGCTACTGGTCTGCACCAGCACTAACTGAATAGAATGTCCAGGGTGTCAGTGGAACCTGGGGAGCCCCTGCCTTCCAGTTGCCGAGGGGCCATGCTGATACACAAGGCTGCCTGGTCTCCCGTGAAGGTGACCGCTGATGGGGCCCACCCCTCAGTGGTCACTGTCAGTCGTTGTCTACCCTTGTGCTGATTCCACAGTTTCCCTCTCTTTCCAAAACAGTGTCTCAGCATAGTGCTCATTATTCGTTCCCTTATGTGTGTAGAATAACGTCAGGCAGAAATAGCGTCCCACGGAGTTTTCTTTGTTCTTTTTCTTTCTCTTTAATTCTTGGAGAGAGAAGGGGGGCATGGGTAGAGGGAGAGTATGTGATAAGGGGCTCGGTGTCAGAACCCGTGAGACCTTGACCCGATCCTAAACCAGGAGTCAGATGCTCAACCAAAGGAACTACTCAGGCGCCCTTCGCAACAGGTGTTCTTAGGGGCTCTCCTGAACTCATCCCACTTCTCAACAGCGGTTCAACAGATCTTAAGGCTTTTCTAGTGAGGGAAATGTCTGAAGTCAAAGCCTATCTGGATGTTCTTCTCCAGGTCTTCTCTAGGTTTTTTTCTCTAGCCATTAAAATACAAGAGAAACATGCTAGCAGTTTAGCCATCTTTAGTTGCTTTGTATTTGAAAAGGTTTTCAAAGTATTCGGCCTTCCTCCATTTACAATACTTTCTTAGCATGTATGTAGTAAATAAAGCTTTTTTTTACAGCAAAAACTAAACAAAAGAAAGCAGAAAACAACGATGAAAGAGCCCCAGACAGATGAAAATAAAAAGCGCCCAGGAAAACAGCAAACAGAACCCAGACTTAGTGTATGCAATGAATCTTGCAAACTGTTTCTGGGGCCCCTGGGGGCTCATCTGGTTAAGCGACTGCCTTTGGCTCTGGTGGTGATCCCAGAGGCCCGGGACCAAGTGAGGCATCAGGCTCCCAGCTCCATGGGGAGTCCGCTTCTCCCTCTGGCCTTCTCCCCTCTCGTGCTCTTTCTCACTGTCTGTGGCACGCTCCGCTCCCCTCCAATACATAAATAGATAAAGTCTTACAAAAGGAGGAAAAGAAAGGGAAGAAAACGGTTTCCTGTCCCAAGTCTGTCAGTATTCTTCTTACTGCAAGTCTGTGTTAGGTAGACTTGTTTTCCCATTAGGTGCACATTTCATTTCCGTTTCCTTAGCTATTTACCTAAGAGTGGGATTGCTGCGTCATACGGGACCCTGTGTTTAACTTTTTGAGCCACTGCCAGCCTCTTTTCCAAAGCAGAACAGGGACACCCTTTTACATTCCCACCAGGAATATGTAAGAATTCCATTTCTCTACAAGCTTCCCGACACATGTATTGATTGTCTCTTTGCTTGAAGTCATGGTAGTGGGGCTGACGTGGGATCTCACTGTGCTTTAGATGTGTATTTCCCTAGGGACTAATGAAATTGAGCATCTTTTCCTGTGTTCATTGTTGCAATGGTATTGTCCTTTTGAGAAAGTCTACTCAAGCTCCGTTCCCCATTCCTATATTGGCTGTCTTTTTACCAACTGCTGAGTTATAGGAGGGTTCTTTACATGCATTGTAGATAGCAGACCCCACTTTTCACTTCACTTCCTCGATAGTGACCCTTGAACCAAAAAGCTTTTAAGATGATGAATTCTAGTTTATCTGTTTATTTTTGGGTTGCTGGTGTGGTTTTGCAACCAGCTTCCAACCCCAAATCATGAAGTTGTAGAAGTCTGTGTTCCTCAAAACATGGCTTTTGAAAGAGAGCTTGCCTGCATTTTAGTAGTTGCTGGACATTATTTAGTAATGCCTGTTGAGTGTTGATTGATATTTCTCTCAATGGATAGTCTTGCGCCTGTTTTCCCACCTGTGGAGCGTGCCAAGGCCTGTAACAGAGATTTTGGAAATGATATCTGTGAACATCCTGGCTTAGATTCAGGGGTGAATCCTGGTTCTGCAGTGGAGCTGGTCTTAAACTCAAGCACATTTGTACAAATTGCTCAGGCCGTTTCGAGCTGAGTCGTTGTTGATCTTTCTGAGGAACACTTGTGTGCTAGTCCAGATCGTGTAGGGCCAGAGTGGACTTTCTCAGTGGCCTCCACACGGAGAAGACTGCCAGGATTGGACCTCGTCAAGACTTTCATCTCGGGTCTACTGGAATGGAAAGTAGACCTGCTTCAGGGTTTTGGGAACGTTGTTCCATGCAAGTTGGTTCCTCTCCTTTTTTTTTTTTTTTTTTTTTTTTTTTCTATAATGTGTACATGATTTCTTTCTGGAAAAGGGGAAAGGATATTTATTTCCAAACAGCCTGTCTGTTCTTTGTCAGTGGTGTGTCTGTGCTTTTGAAAACGTGTCAAGGAGAATTCCAGGTCAACTATCTTCTATGCAAAAAGTATAGTTCCTGTACAGTATCAGGTGATCATACTTAATATTAGGAACTATCTTGTAACTCAGATGGTATCGTTTCCTGATGAGAAAAAAAAAATACAAAGAACACCAAGCTTCCCAAGATCTTTGTCCCAGGTCCCAGGTCACAGCTGTAGTGAAGTGAGGAGCGAGCATTCGAAACCTTTTCTGGAGGCACCTGTTTGGCTCAGACAGATCAGCATGCAAGTCTTAATCCCTGTTCAAGTCTGGATTTCAGGACTGGAACCCCATGTTGGGTCTTGCTTAAAAAAAAAAAAAGAAAAAAAGAAAAAGAAAAGAAAAGAAAAAAGAAACCAGTGTAGCCGGTATCCCATTGGGTTTTCCTATGCTTATGAAGCAATTACCATATGCTATGGTATCTCGTTGTATACTGATTTCTTTCCCTCACGGCTAAAGAGTTGTGTCTCTTCGTGGGCTAGTATTAGAACCAGTGGTACTTCTTGTTTTGTGAAGTTTCATTTCGAGTCTTTTGGCCATTTCTTTTATTCTTTTGATGATCTCCTCAGACTAGATGATACCCAATTCTGGAAAAAAGTCCTTTGTCAGAGAGAAACATGCTTCTATACTGGGCCTTCCATTTATATTCTCTTGAGGTTGAGATGAAGATAAATAAATTCATTTTCGTATCCCCAGAAATGATGCATTGCCTCTTTTGACCTTGCAAATCATATGGTTGATTTTGGGGGGAAATATCAAAACCACTTATTGAGTTTCAGGGTATGAAAGGTTGTTTTTGTATTTTAAAGTGTTTCTACAGGGACGCTGAGATATAATTTCCATGCAGTAAAGTGTATGTAATTAAAGTCCTACGTCTATTAAGTTTGAGCATATATATGCATCACCCCGGTAGTGGAGGCATCTATCGCCCCCACAAGTTTCCTTGTCCTTCTAGCATTTCCTCCCTCCCATTTGCACGTCAGGAAAGCATTGATTGGCTTTCTGTTACAGTAGAATTATTTGCAATTTCTAAGGTTTTCTCTTAACACCATCGTATGCTATGTAAATTATTTTGTTTTGATGTTTTCTGGCTCTGAGGTATTATCAGAGCAAAAGAACATGTCTTCCCATAGTGTTATGTAAGCGACGAGATTACTCTGCGAAACCGCATAGTATTCCATGAGCTGGATATGTCACAATTTGTGGTGGTCATTCCTCTGTGGATGGAGATGAATGACAATTAGAAATAGTCAGTAGCTTTTTGGGAATGTACCGTTTCTTTTTTCATTTGAGTGGAATGGGGGTGGTCTATGGTAGGTATAGGTTTAATATTTTGAAGAATTTCTGGACTGTTAGGGTGCCTGGGTGACTGAGTGAGTTAAGCATCTGACATGGATTCTGGCTCAAGTCATGATCTCATTGGTGGCGAGACAGAGCCCCAGGTAGGGCTCTATGGTCAGTGGGAGTCTACTTGAGCTTCTGTGCCTCTCCCTCTCTTTCTGCCCCTCCCTCCACTCACTTTTAGTCGCTCAGTCTTTAGTCAATCAAAGATACAAAAAAATAAGAATTTCCAAACTATTTCTGCAGTGGTTGTAGAATTTAAAATTCCCATGCGCAGTGTATGAGAAATTATAGCAAGGAGGTGACTTTGCTCCTTGCTATGACTCATTGCTATGGCTCAGAATGGAGATTCCATTCATTTTTGCCATTTTCATTGACAGATAGTGGTTTAAATTTCCATTTTCCTAATAACTAATGATGTAGGTCGTGCGCTATTCTTCCATTTCTTCCATGTGTATTCTTTGCTAAAGTGTTTTTACAAATCTTTGAATCCATTTTATTGTATGTCCTTTTTGAAAGGTTTTATTTATTTATTTGCAAGAGAGGGAAGGGGAGCAAGAGCAGGGCTGTTGGGTAGGGTGAGGAGGCCAGAGGGAGAGGAGAAGCACACACCCTGCTCAGCGGGAAGAGTGATGGAGGGGTCGGGGGTTAGACCCCACGACCCTGAGATGGTGACCTGAGCCAGAGGCAGCCACTTCACCAACTGAGGCACCCAGGCCCTTTTCTTTGACCCGTTTAAAATTGGATTGTTTGTCTTCTTCCTATTGACTTTCTTTTTTAAAAAAAATTAATTAATTTATTTTCAGCATAACCGTATTCATTATTTTTTCACCACACCCAGTGCTCCATGCTATCCGTGCCCTCTATAATACCCACCATCTTGTACCCCGACCTCCCACGCCCCCTGCCCCTTTAAACCCCTCAGATTGTTTTTTAGAGTCCGTAGTCTCTCATGATTCACCTTCCCTTCCAATTTACCCCAACTCCCTTCTCCTCTCTAACTCCCCATGTCCTCCATGCTTTTTGTTATGCTCCACAAATAAGTGAAAAACCATATGATAATTGACTCTCTTTGCTTGACTTTTTTCACTCAGACTTTTGAGCGTTCATTCAGTGTTCTCTTAGGAGACCTTCAGCAGGTACGGAAATTACACCTAGTTTCTCTCTATGTGTGACATGGCTTGGGTTCTCTCACCAATGTCTTCTGAAACACCAATGTTTTAAATTGTGATACAGTCCAGTTGATCAATTTGTTCTTTCATTAGTGAGAATTTTGGTATCATATCTAAGAAAACAATGGCCAGGGCCTCCTGGGTGACTCAGTTGGTGAAGTGTCTGCCTTTGGCTCAGGACATGATTCCAGGGTCTGGGAACCAGCCCTGCATTGGGCTCCTTGTTCAGCAGGGAGCTTGCTCTTCCCTTTCCCAGTGCTTCTACCCTGTTTGTGCTCTCTCACTCTGCTCCATAAATAAATAAAATCTTAAAAAAAAAAAGAAGAAAAAAGGAATAGAAATGCTTCTCAGCAACATCTGGCATTGTCTTTTGTACAGAATCACACTCATTCGTGCAAAATGGTCCCTGTTTTGGCATACATTGCCCTGCAGACTAGTCACATTGATGACCGTTTTATGGGCTTATGAACCGTGCATGTGTCTTCTTTGGGAACATGTGTATCCGAGTCTTATGCTCGCTTTGTATTAGCAGCGTGTTCCTTCTGCCCATTCAGTGAGTTCAAAGTACCCTTATGTCTTGCGTATGGGAGTCCTCATTGGGTATTTATCTGCAAATATTGTCTCTTTATCAGTGTCTTCTCTGTTCCTTTTCTCAGTGGTAATGTTGGATGCAGCAAGGTTGTTCATCTTAAGTTTTCTTGTTACATATTTTACTCTTGCTCCAGTGACAGAACTCTTCACTAAATGCAAAGTCCTGACCATTTTCTGTTGCGTAATCATCTTGAATGATTGCTATGGCTCTTCTCCTTAAGTCTGTGGCCATTTTGAGTTCATGGCTGCGAAAGGGGTGGTTTTCAACAACCACTGTAGGGGAAGTTTGTCCTGATAGGGGCAAGAGAACCGTGAGGTAGCTTGTGGTCCTGAGTTAGTCTCCCCCAGGCCAGGAAAGGGGATGTCACCCTCCTGTACCTCTTCATGGGCATCTGAGTGCCTTTGGGGAGGAGAGTTAGGTGGTCCTAGTGGTCATATTCGGCACTTACACCCCATTCTCTCAGACTGGGTAACTGGGTACAAAGTAGCTCCAGGAGCCCGGGGCGTCCGAGTCAGAGGTGTCTTTAGGAGCACAGACACACTGAGAGCCAGAGAGGATTACATGGAAAGGATAAAAGAGAACCCCGGGGATGTGGTATGGTTTACTATAGGGTCTTCCTTCAGTGGGGTGGGAAATAGGACTCCCACACACCAGCAACTCAGGAAACATGCCCAGAGGAAGTAGGGCAGATGGAAGGCAATTCCCAGAGTTTGATTTATTTTTGCCAACATGAAAATCATGATATGTGCCTGGATATCAAATGTGTATGAAAGGACACATGGCGGGCTCAACTCTTCACCTCAGAGACCTCACGTTGGTGATGGAGACTAGCTAAAAAACAAAAACAAAGACACACACAGAAAAATCAAAACACAAAAAAACAAATAAAAGAAATAAATAGGTGCGTGCATCAGGAATCCAGAAATACCCCCGTGCCCCCCTCCCCTCCCAGGAAGGAAAGGATGTGGTCAGGATGATGGGAGGCTCAGTGACTAAAGTGGCTGCCTTTAGCTCAGGTCATGATTGCAGGATCCTGGGATCAAGCCTCACATGGAGACCTTCCTTGGCAGAGAGCCTGCTTCTCTCTCTCTCCCTCGGCCTGACACTCTGCTTACTTGTGCTATCTGTCTGCCAAAAAAGTAAATAAAACCTTTTAAAAAATAAAGACAGGAAGGAAGGAAGGAAGGAAGAAAGACAGTCAGACAGACAGAAAGAAAGAACAAAAGAAAGAATGAAAGAACGAAAGAACGAAAGAAAGAAAGAAAGAAAGAAAGAATGGGGAAGCTTGGTCCTTGCAGTTCAAGAGCCATTCTGAGCCTGTGGGGAATCCTAATTATTGGTCTGCATTTCCCAAGAGAAACCCAGAGACCCTACCATTTTACTATTTGCTGGGTTTTCCATGTGCACTCAGAAGTGCACTGGCTGAATAAAGTTGGCACACTAAGAACAGAAGGAGACCAAGAAACAGAATGTTCCCTGGATGCACCACATTATTGTCTGCCCTCACTGCAGTCTCACTGGAAATGGGAAAGGGCAATTGAAATCCCTGGTATTCAACACAGGTTTGGAAAAAAAAAAATGGAAGGTTTGGGTTCACAGTTTAAATTACTGTATTCTCAGTTTGAATCTGAAGGCAAGTGCAAACCCTGTTGAACATTTTCTGACTTCTGTGGTGGAGATAAGGGCTAACACAGAAAACAGCTCTACACATCAGAGTAACTTTGGTAACTTAGTATCTTTCCATTGACATGGTTTTCTTTCAATCTTCTGATCCCATGGTCTCCTGCTTGAGTCTACACATATTTGTGCAACGAAGATGATGTCAATACCATATGTAAAATCTGTACCCCCGACTGTCACAGTGCTCATACCTAATGGTACATCGGGTCCATTTCTAAGTGCCTGTAGCTACGTTATGGCTGACTCCAAAGGCAGCCCATTGTACCATGTGTAGACTTCTCTCTGGCCCCACCTCCAGGGTCAGCAGTACCTCAGAGCTGTCTCCATTCCTGCGGAAGGATGTAGGTCAGGTAGAGAAATGGAGGGTGGTCTAGGCAACAGGAACAGGAAAGTAGGCCCCTAAGCTGGTTGATTCCAGAGAGGACAATTGCATTGTTGTTGGTTTTGTTTAGAAGTTTTTATTTATTTTTTCATTTCCTTTCAGTGTTCCAAAATTCATTGTTTATGTACCACACCCGGTGCTTCATGCAATACGTAGCCTCCATAATACCCACCGCC
Source organism: Mustela nivalis (assembly GCF_964662115.1). Classification (NCBI taxonomy): domain Eukaryota; kingdom Metazoa; phylum Chordata; class Mammalia; order Carnivora; family Mustelidae; genus Mustela; species Mustela nivalis. The sequence continues at coordinate 187,683 of NW_028135641.1, forward strand.
AGGCTCACCCAGTGTTTTTAAAAAGCATGTAATTTCCTTATTTGAGAGAGAGTGCTTGAGAGAGCAGGAGTGGTGGCCAGGGGGAGGGTGGGTGAGAAGGACAAGCAGAGTCACCACTGAGCAGGGAGCTCGACATGGGACCTATCCGAGGACCCTGGGATCCTGACCTGAGCCAGAGATTGAACTTAAACAAATGAGCCTCCCAGGTATCACTTGAAACAATTAAAAAAAAATTTGCTGCACTTAACATGCAGCATGTATTAGTTTCATGTCAAATGTTGGTGTTGATTTTTATGTCTTCTTTTTTAAGATCTTCTTTCCTCCTTTCTTTCTTTCTTTCTTTCTTTCTTTCTTTCTTTCTTTCTTTCTTTCTTTTTCTCTTTCTTTCTTTGCTTATTGTGTATAAGAAGGTTGCTGGGCATTGGGAGAGGGAGAAAGAAGGCAGATAGAAAGAAAGAGTAAGAGAAGGAAAGGAAGAAGGAAGGAAGGAGGGAAGGGAGGATGGAAGGAAAAAAAGAAAGGGAGAAAGAGAAGGGAGAGAGGGAGGAAGAGAGAAAATGAAAAGGTAAGAATGGAAGGAAGGAGGAAGGGAGAGGGGAAGTATGGTGGAAGGGAGAAACAGAAAGAAAAGGACAGAAAGAGAGAGAGAGAGAAAGAGAAAGAAAGAGAGAAAGAAGAAAGAGGAAGTACCCAGGTCAGTTTTCCTTGTGAACATCTAGTGAAGATCCTGTTCGGACAACCCGGAAGCTAGTGAGCCCTGGGAAGGCCCCTCTCTGGCATGCGCTCAAGAGGGTGTATCTGATGTGTGTAGAACTATTTAAGGAACCAAATTTAGAATCCATTGATTAATACGGCCGCATTTCCTAGAAGTGGTCACATCAGCTGTGCAAGCATGGCCATGGGAAATCACCCCCAAAGAGCTCCATGGTGTGCACCTGGGTGGCTCAGTGGTTAAGTGTCTGCTTTTGGTTCAGGTCAGGATCTCAGGGTCCTGGGATCGAGCCCCACATCAGCCTCCCTGCTTAGTGGAATGCCTGCTTCTCCTTCTGCCATGCCTCCTGCTTGTGTTCCCTCTCTCGCTGTGTGTCTTTTTCTGTCAAATACATAAACAAAAGTTAAAAGAAGAAAACTCAGAGATAATACATTCTTGTCTGGGTCAGAGCGTGTCATCCTGTGGGAAGCAGGTTCCTGCAGTTAGTGTTGCCGGGATCTCAGGTGCTTTGCTGGTACCTCAGAATTTGACCCTTGAAAATGTGAGTAAACTTGATATTGCGTATGATTTATGATTTGGGGGACCGGTTTAGGAATACACCCCTTTATGTCATTCCCATATTTGTTGGATGTGTTCTTATGGAATGCTCTGAAGTTCTTGCAGTAATTTGCATCGGCCACAGTTAAAGCAGGATAATGTGTGCACAGTGTGACTGGTGGATCATGGATTTTGGGGCCGTGATGGCCAAATCTGTTGCTGAGGTAGCTTCCAAAACCATGTATCATGCCTTTGCATGTGCCTCTTTGCAACTCGAAAAGCCCCAAGGCATATTGGCCTGCTCCTTTGTGGACCTTGCCATCAATTCCCTGGAGGTTCAGGAGCATAAGAGCTCTCAATCTCTTCTTTAAGTTTTGATTTATGTAGTTGACAGTGACAGAGAGAGAGAGAATTGAAGGAGGGGAGCAGCAAGGGAGAGGGAGAAGCAGGCTCCGTGCTGAGCAGGGAGCACAATGCAGGGCTCGATCCCAGGACCCAGGGGTCATGATGTCAGCTGAGGCCAGACGCTTAACTGACTGAGCCGCACAGGCACCCCCTCAGCTCTTACTAAATCCCAAACCTCATCTTTCGTAACTCAGTATCTTGTTTGGTACAATTTCCACAGGCAGGGTCTGCAACTCAGGGGCACTTCTTGGAAAGCAGCAGAGGGAACAGGGTCTGGTGCTCTCACAGGAGAAATGACTCCTAATCAGCAGACAGATCTGTCACCTGAAAATAAGGCAGAGCGCGCACAGATGTGAGAACCACCAGATAAGGAGATGAAACCATTTATTTTAATAGTTTTCCATCACTTGAAAATGAAAAATAGATCAATGGAAAATATGAACAAGGCCCTATGTATCTTTAAGAGAGGAAAACGACGATGTGTGAAAGGCAGTGTACTGCAAGCGATTGACAGCATTAGAAGATGCAGAGTAAGACTATTGATAGGACCGTATTGACTCTGTAGGTCTCTCTGTAGTATTGCAGTAGGAACTACAGTAAATCATCCATACATGCACACAGGGGCTTTTCCCATGAGGTCTTTACTCGCCTACAGCAGTGTTTTATACTTTTCAGCAAACAAGTCTTACTTCTCCTACAATGAACTGATGCCTGAATATTTTACTGTTTTTGGTGCTACTGTAAGTGGCATTGCTTTCTTAATTTCCTGCTCAGTTTGTTCCGTGGTTGTGCATAGAAACACAAGTGGTTTTTGTATAGCTGCTACCCTGCAACCTTATGGAATGTGTGTATGGACTCTAATATGCTTGTGTGTGGATGCTTTGAAAATTTTCTGTATTTAAGCATGTCCTTTGTAAGTAGAGATGCAGGTTGAATTGCAGGGTTAAGGGTGCTGACCCTCAAAGAGAAAAGCTCTGTGTTTAAGTTTTGACATGCCATGACTGAGGTAGTAAGAGTCACCTCTTACTACCTTACTGAAGACGTAAGGAGATGATTACGTGCTCTTGTGCAAGTCTGTGGACTCTAGACTGTATCCATCAAACAAAGTAAGCAAGAGGAAAGAAATGTTATAAGGACAATCATAAGGAAGAGAACACATTTTTAGAGTAGTATGCTTAGTTGAAAAAAAATGCACCTGTACGTGCACCTGTACTTGCGGTTCCAACCTGCGGTGTAAAAGGTCAACTGTGGTTTTGTTCCTTCCTTCCCACAAGTCTTTTTTCTCACTTTCCATTTTGAAAGATATTCTGGCCGAGTCTAGAATTCTGTCCCTCTGCCTGGGGACACGCCTGCATTTTGCCCGCAGGGAAGAGCAGCGACAGATGCGAGGTCCCCTCAGGCCTGGAGTCTTGGATCAGCACTCATAGGGATAGAAAGAGTAGCGGGAGCCCTTGCTCTTTGCACACCGACTCCTACTGGAAGGAACGCAGTGTCCCCAGAGGCCCCTGTACAGAATGCTCAGGGCTTTGGAGCTGCCCCAAGCAAGAGGCCAGAGGCCATCTCTCCCTCTCACTTTCCCAACTTCTCTTCTCTCTTGCCTTCCACACTCCATGTTGCCAACTCATCCCCCCCATCCTCCTGCTCCTTGTCAGCATTCCAAGGACATGCCTCTCCCTGCCACCAGCATCCCAGGCTGAGGCTGTGGAGCTCTTCTGGGTGGGGAGCTCAGTGCTGTTCCAAGACTTGCCCTCTCGCTGTTTCTCCCATGCTTGCTTGAATCTAAATCAGCTGCCTGTCCCAGACTTCTAAACGTTTTTGCCAACAAGAAAATAGTGGATGGGCATCTGGGTGGCTCAGTGGGTTAAGCCTCTGCCTTCGGCTCAGGTCATGATGTCCGGGTCCTGGGATCGAGTACCACATCAGGCTCTGTGCTCGGCAGGGAGCCTACTTCCTCCTCTCTCTCTCTCTCTCTCTCTCTGCCTGCCTCTCTGCCTACTTGTGATCTCTGTCTCTCAAATAAACAAATAAAATCTTTTAAAAAAAGAAGAGTAAAAAGAAAATAGTGGAGGTTGTGTGTGTGCTTGTGCGTGTGTCTGCGTGTTGCCTTGGAAATCATAAGGTGCTGGATCAGGAATCTGGAGTTCCTCCCTCAGGAATGGATAGGGGAATGATCTTGGTCCTTGCAGATCAAGAGCCATTCTGAGCCCTGAGAGAATTCTAAATGTTGGCTGACACTTCCCAAGATCAACCCAGACGGCCTATACTTTGGGCATTTGTTGGGGTTCCTGTGTGTGGTCAGAAGTCCCCTGGCCAACCAAAGGTGGCACACTAAGTACAGAAGTAGACCAAGAAGGAGAATATTCCCTGGAAGACCACATTACTCTCCTCCCTTACGGCAGTCTCTCTCTGAAAATGGGAAGGGGCACTCAAAAGACCTTGCATTCAGTAGAGGATGGGGAGAAAAAAGTGTATCGTTGGGGTAACAGTTCAAGTTACTGTATCCTTAGACTCTATGTGAGGCCATGTGGAAACGCTACTGAACAGTTTCGTGGGCTATGCCCAAGGGTAGGAGGGGTTAATGGAGACTGCGATTACACAACTCAGTGTAATTGAGCACCGTAATATCTTTTCCTCTTCACATGGTTTTTCTTCCATTTTGTCTGAGGCCAGGCATGAATCTAAACATATGTGTAAGAAGTTCATATCAGAAAAGGTGTACAAAGCCCACAAGCCTTAATTGGGCGGTACTATATCCTCATGGTGCTCTAGGCGGTCTTCAGACTGTACGTAGCCACATCATGGCTGACTGTGAATGCAGTCCCTTTCTGGGTATGTGTGTTCTTGGTGTAGGCTCTCCCCCGCCCCAGCCCACAGGTTAAGCGGTCCCTCTGAGCTGGGTGTGTCTCTGGGGGAAGCATGTTGTTCCAGTAGGTAAGAAGGGGAAATGGGGGGATGGGGATCCAGCAACAAGAAAGCATGCTCATAAGTGGGTGGGTTGTAGAAAGAAAGGAGCATGCTATTTCCTCTAACAATATGCATAGCTCTCTGTAAGAAATCTGGCCCTGATGAAAGAGCAATGCTGGGAGAAACCGGTGTACCCTTTGTCAGGAAATACTTGAATTCCTGCTGATCTATCCGCTGTGCCTAAAAACTCCCCCTAGACAACTTGGGGAAGAGAGGAGAAACTGTGTTCCTTTTAGGTGTTATGATTTCCCTTCAGCGGGGTTGGCCAGGGAAAGAAATCTATTCAGGGTGAGAATCTGGGAGAAGATACTTTCAAACGATATATCCGATGAAGGGCTAGTATCCATAATCTAGAAAGAACTTATCAAACTCAACAGCCAAAGGACAAATAATCCCATCAAGGAATGGGCAGAGGATGTGAACAGACTTTTCTCAAAGTGGACATCCAGATGGCCATCAGGCACATGCTTAAGGGCTCCACGTCACTCAGCATCAGGGAAACTCAAATCCAAGCCAGAATGTGATCCACCTCACACCAGTCAGAATGGCTAAAAAAGAAACAAGTCAGGAAATGATGGATGCTGGCCAGGATGTGGAGAACGGGGCACCCTCCCACGGGTTTGGTGAGAATGCAATCTGGTGCAGCCACTCTGGAAAACAGCATGGAGGTTCTTCAAAAAGTTGAAAATAGAGCTACCCTGTGACCTAGCAATCACACTCCTGGGTATTCACCCTAAAGATAAAAATGTCGTGATCTCAAGGGGCATGTGCACCTGAATGTTTATAGCAGCAGTCCTCACAATAGTGAAACTAGGAAAGAACCTTGATGCCCATCAACAGATGAATGGAAGAGGAAGAGTTGGTATTTGTATGTATATTTGTGTATACACACACACACAGATACACACACACACACACACACACACACACACACACACACACACATACCTGCACCATGGAATACTATGCAGCCATCAAAAGAAATGAAATCTTGCCATTTGCCAGGACATGGATGGAACTAGACGGTATTATTTTGAGCAAAATAAGTCAGTCAGCGAACGACAGTTATTATATGATCTCCCTGATAGAAGGTTCTTGAGAGGCAGTGTGGGTGGGTTTGGGGAGTAGGGAAGGAAAGAATGAAACAAGATGGGATCAGGAGGGAGTCCAACCATAAGAGACTCTTAATCTCACAAAAGAAACTGAGGGTTGCAGGGATGAGGGTTGCAGGGAGAGGGTGGTTGGGTGATGGACATAGGGGAGGGCATGTGCCATAGTGAGTGCTGTGAAGTCTGTAAACCTGGCGATCAGAGACCTGTGTCTCTGGGACTAATAGCACATTGTATGTTAAAAAAAATAACAAATAAAAAATAAATATTAAAAATGGATAAAGAACCTGAATGGATATCTTTCCACAGGATCATGGAAATGCAAGTCAAAACCACAGTGAAATATTATTACAAATCACCCGGATTGTAAGCCAAGTGAGTATAACCTGTAGGGGTGTAGAATTGTGACAAAAGCATATTCCAGGGGAAATTCCTTCTGGCCATTTTTGTTTTCAGGGTGGAATCTCGATTGACCGGTTTCCCCTGATATTCAGAGGTGGGTTTCTGGAGGGGGAGTGAGGAGCCTGGACAGGGGAGTTTGCAGCCAAGGCCTGGCTGGGGGCTCTGCTGCTGTCAGCTGGTGGGGGAAATTCTCCTAATTTCTGTGGGCCTCAGGTTCCCCATGTGTAAATTACAGTTGATATTCAAATTCTCCCAAGTCCCTTCCTGCTCCAGTGTCTGCACGTGCACGAGGGACTGAGGTGCCTGTTATGGAGTCCTGGGGACTGGAGCCGGGACCTGACTTGGTCCCTTCTCTGTGTGTCTCCCACAGGAGCCTGGGCTGAGTCCACACTGAAGACAGAGAATGGAGAGAGGAGCTGGAAGACAGGATATCAGCAAGTCTGGAAGACGAGAATATCGCAATGAAGAACAAGGCCATGGTGGTGCAGGTGGTTGCCCGAGGAGGGAAGAATAAGCCCAGGCGGAGTCCAGAAAACTGAAGGGAAACCGAGGAATGCATGAGGCAGCATGAGCTGAGGGGGATGACTCGGAGAGTCACACAGTCCACAGTGAGCCCGTGCCCCTGGGGCGGGGCCCCACAGGATGGATCGGGATTCGCTTGTACTGCTGGAGAACTGTACCAGTTCCCAGAGGAGGAGGAGGTGCCCACGAGCTTCACCCTTGGAGCCGCCCTTACGGTGGATGTTTCCAGGTAAGTGTGGGCCTAGGGGGATCAGGGGCATTTGAATTAGAGTTGCAGAGGTCCACCTTTCCTGCAGACTATTGTTGTAAGGTCAGAAACGACCACAGTAGGGGGCTCTTGCCTCTGAGACAGTGATACCAATAATATTCTTTGGAATGTATTGTGGTAAAGGGCTTTATGCACTATATATTTTGTCTATATATATGTTCAGGGTCTCATTTTTCCTTAGTCTTAGTCCTTAGTGTTAAGAGCGTGGAATTCTGACATCAAGAGGATTTCACTGGGGAGGTCAAGCAGTGAGTGGGAGAATGCAAACAAGATCTTGTAGCATGTGGGTGTCTCAGTTCCTTGAGAGTCTGCCTTCTGCTCATGTCCTAATCCCAGGTCCCCGGGATCAAGTCTCATGGTGAGGGGGCGGGACAGGGGGCTCCCTGCTCAGCAAAAGGGCGCAGGGGTAGGCCAAGCACTCGAATCCTAATGACAGGGTGGGCCTTTGAGAAGACTCCAAGAGGGCAGTCCCTTCTTCATCAGAGCGCACCGCAAGGGCATGTCACGGGACATCGAGCGTGTTGCGGCTCCTCTTTAAGGAAGGGGATTTGTTGCCTTCTGGGAGAAAGCAGAGAGCATTCCTGCAGGACATTCGGTCTAGGACTGCAGTTGAGATTTGAGATTTTCGACCACTTCTGTTGGATCGGGGAAGGGATCTTTCTGAGAGCTTCCGCAGTGCTTGGCTTGGTCCTTGGAGCCGTGAATACAGAGGTCAGTACAACATCATTGCAACTGTCACAGGGCTTTCTGTCGAGTAAGCAGAAGTGATGAGAAGCGGGGGTGGGGTGAGTTCCTGGGAGGAAGTGGCCAGTGCTGTCTGGGGCATGATGTCAGTGGTTGTTCCAGTCTCTCACGGTGTTTTTGACCTACCTTGGCCCAGGGACCCTAGACTGGGACCAGATTTCCGCTCCTTGGGATACTGCCTGCCAACACCTGGGTTCCAAGGTGGCCCAAAGCAGCCGACACTTCCCAGGTCTCCGGAGGAAACTGCTGGTATCAGTACCTCCCGCCTCTGACTTGGCCAGCTGGAGAAATCGAGGCAAGTTCACAAAGTCTAATAGGGGTGTCCTTGTCCTAACGATCAGTGATGTTGTGCCTTTGTGTCTGAGAACTTCCGTGCTTTCCAGACTTCAGTATTCTCTCTCCATATAAAAATCCTGTAAATAGGGGCGCCCGGGTGGCTCAGTCGTTGAGCCTCTGCCTTCAGTTCAGGTCTTGATCCCAGGTTCCTGGGATGGAACCCCACCTCGGGCTCCCTCCTCAGTGGGGAGCCTGCTTCCCCCTCACCCACTGGCCGGGCTTGTGTTCCCATTGTCACTGTGACTCTCTCTGACAAATAATGTAATTGAAGGCTTCCAGAAATGTGCATAGTGGCCATATTGTAGATCAAGTAACTAAAAACAACAGAGAGGCCTGGAAACGATTGCTGGGGTAAATTAAAGGCAATCTAAATGAATAGAAAGACATCTATCCCATGCATAGATTAGGAGACTCCAGGTGATTGGAATACCAAATGAGTTTCATTCGGACTCACATGGGAGAAGACACATTGGGGGCAAATGTGCAAGCTAATCCTAAAAATGTATATGCACATCGAGGTACTGAGACTAGCAAGATGGCCATGAAGCCTTAAACTGGAGAAATCCACTCCATGTCAAAGCTCATCATGAAGCTATGGTCATTAAAGCACTACGTTATGGTATAAGGAATCACAATGTATATATATATAGGAACAAGAGGGACTATTGAGTACAAAATTTCCCCATACACATATACAATGTTTAAACTTTTTTTTGGATTATTTCTAAGTCATCTCTACATCCAACATGGGGTGCAAACCCACAACTCTGCAGACAAAGGTCGCTTGCTGCACCTATTGAGCCACCCAGGAACCCTGGGTGTTTGTTTGATTTTTTTTTAAATTATTTATTTATTTTCAGAAAAACAGTATTCATTATTTTTTCACCACACCCAGTGCTCCATGCAATCCGTGCCCTCTATAATACCCACCACCTGGTACCCCCACGCCCCCGCCACTTCAAACCCCTCAGATTGTTTTTCAGAGTCCATAGTCTCTCATGATTCACCTCCCCTTCCAGTTTAGCCCAACTCCCTTCTCCTCTCTAACACCCCTTGTCCTCCATGATATTTGTTATGCTCCACAAATAAGTGAAACCATATGATAATTGACTCTCTCTGCTTGCCTTATTTCACTCAGCATAATCTCTTCCAGTCCCGTCCATGTTGCTACAAAAGTTGGGTATTCATCCTTTCTGACGGCGGCATAATACTCCATAGTTTATATGGACCCCATCTGCCTTATACATTCGTCCGCCGGAGGGCATCTTGGTTCTTTCCATAGTTTGGCGACCGTGGCCATTGCTGCTATAAACATTGTGGTACAGATGGCCCTTCTTTTCACGACATCTGTATCTTTGGGGTAAATACCCAGGAGTGCAATGGCAGGGTCATAGGGAAGTTCTATTTTTAATTTCTTGAGGAATCTCCACACTGTTCTCCAAGGAGGCTGCACCAACTTGCATTCCCACCAACAGTGGAAGAGGGTTCCCCTTTCTCCACATCCCCTCCAACACATGTTGTTTCCTGTTTTGTTAATTTTGGCCATTCTAACTGGTGTAAGGTGATATCTCAATGTGGTTTTAACTTGAATCTCCCCGAGGGCTAGTGATGATGAACATTTTTTCATGAGTCTGATAGCCATTTGTATGTCTTGATTGGAGAAGTGTCTGTTCATATCTTCTGCCCATTTTTTGATATGTTTGCCTGTTTCGTGTGTGTTGAGTTTGAGGAGTTCATTATAGATCCTAGATATCAACCTTTTGTCTGTACTGTCATTTGCAAATATCGTCTCCCATTCCGTGGGTTGCCTCTTTGATGTTTTGACTGTTTCCTTTGCTGTGCAGAAGCTTTTGATTTTTTTAAAATAAAGTCATTGGTACACTTGACGAGGATAACCAAAGACTTTTACTAAAAGTAACTGGAATGAATGAACATCTACTTAATACTATGTTAACATTAAAACCTACTTAGCACTATATATCAATGGTAGTTGAAGAAGTAAAAGTAGATGATTTTTTTGTTAAAGATTTTATTATTTATTTGTTGGAGATAAAGAGAGAGAGCAAGCAATCACAGGCAGGGAGAGATGCAGGCAGAGGGAGAAGCAGGCTTCCCCCCTGAGCGGGGAGCCCGATATGTGACTCGATCCCAGGACCCTGGGCTCATGACCAGAGGCCACGTCAGATACCCAACTGCCTGAGCCACCCAGGTGCCCCAAAGTATAATTTTCAAGCACAGGGTCTCACGTCAGTAGCCAGTGTTGACAACATGATGCTCTTAGCCCGTTGTGATGGAATTTTTCCCGGAGGTTTCGGGCAGGAATGAGGTCTAGGTAAAGGAAGCACCTTTGCAGAAAGGTATAGGCACGAATTGGCAAATGGGGGCGTGGGGTTTGGCGTAGAAGAGGACTCTCCCTGAGACCTGCCTCCAGCCCCCATAACAAGGGGTTCCGGGGCCAGTCACAGGGGAACTGGGTCCTCCGTGTGCCTTTGTTTCTTCATTTGTGAACCAGGAAAAAGGAAAGCTCCCATGAACAAGTGGACTGTGAAGACTAGAAGTGCTAATATGTAGGAAATCATGCGTCTCAAGAACTCTAAGGGACGTCCATGATCTCAGGGAGTTTCCAAACTGACTAAACACTGGACTTTAATAAGAAGATTCCAGACCCCACGTCAGCCCACTGAATCAGAATTGCTACAAACCAAAAGGACGAGGTTGCATTTGTACTAACTCTCCGAGGCTGTTCTGATACAGTGATGAGTATATGAGTAGGGAACACTGAGTCGTATAACGTTCCTCTAAAACAGCAAAGTGGGAATAGCAGAACGCGGATCTTTTCTGTCGAGTCTCTCCGCCAGAGGAGTAAAGGAGGAGGACTCTGCAATGGAAGGAGACCTGGCCCACCTGACCCCATTTAATCTTCGCGCAGTTTCCATGTTTGATTAGAAAGAGGCCGCCAGGTGAATGGCACGAGGTCAAGTCAAAGGAATCTATCAAGCAGTGCTCCATCTTCTGAAACTTGTTTTTACCTTTCTGAAACTTGAATTTCAGTATAGTTATCTTACAGTGTTAACATAAGTTTCAAGAGTAGAATGTGGTGATTGAACATTTCCATACATTGCTCAGTGCTCATTCGCACAAGTGCACTTGTTGACGCCCTGTGCATTCCCCGATTCCCTGGTCCCCCTCCCCTCTGGCTACCACCAGTTTGTTCTCTCTAGTTAAGAGTCTGTTTCTTGGTTTGTCTGGCGCCCTTTTCTTTTGCTCTGCTTATATATTTTGTTTCTTACGTTCCACATACGAGTGGAATCCTTTGGTATTGAGCTATCTCGGACAGACTTAATTGACTTAGTACAATATACTCTAGATGCCCCTGTCTCATTTCAAATGGCAAGATTTTATTCTTTTCTATGGCTGAGTAATATTCCGTGGTATAAATATACCGCATTGTCTTCACCGGTCATCTATGGACGGACATCTGGGCTCTTTCCAGAATTTGGTTATGCATGTATTCGTGCTTACTAGTGCTTATGTATTTCTGAGAGTAAATATCCCGTAGTAGGACTGTTGGATCGTAGGGGGGTTCTGTTGTTACGTTCTTGAGGAACCTCCATACCATCGTCCACAATGGCTCCCCCGGTTTGTGTGCCCAGCACTAGGGCAAGAGGGTTCCCTTTTCTCCGCAGCCTTGCCCACACTTGTTGTTTCTTATGTTTTGGGTTTTAGCCATTCTGACGGGGGTGAGTGCATATCTCATTGGTTCTTTCTGTTGCTTGTTTTTTGTTTGTTTGTTTAAGATTTTACCTGCTTCTTTGAGATAGAGAGTATAAATGGGGAGGAGTCGAAGAAGAGGTAGCAAGCTCCCCACTGAGCAGGGAGTCTGATGTGGGACTCGATGCCAGTGAAACGTGGTCCCTATGACATAATCAGAAGAGCAAGGAAAGCAACGTACACATAGAGGGGTCATCTAGGAGTCAGGGATGTTAAGTTCTTGAGGAACCTCCGTACTGTTTTCTAGAGTGGCTGCACCAGTTTGCATGGGCACCGAGAGTGTCAGAGGGTTCCCCTTTCGCTGTACTCTTGCCACAATCTGTTGTTTCCTGAGTTGTTACCTGTAGGCATTCTGACTGATGTGAGGTGGTATCTCACCGTGGTGTGGTTTGTATTTCCCTGGTATGGCACTCTTACTTTCAACACTCCGTAAAACTGGTGGTGCAAGTACTTTCTATTCAGTGAGGATGTCCTCGTATGCGGGCAGTAGAGAAAGAGTATTGAATATGCAACCCTCACGGAGTCCTCATTCCCTCCCTAGGAGTCCTTTGAAGTGAACTTCCCCGGATGAGAGATGACAGAGGAGGCTTTGACTTTCAAACAGCTGGTCACTGTTGAATAGACTTACTGGCATTTGTACGACACAACTCTGGGAGTGGAGTAGGTGGAAAAATAGGATGTAAATAACATCTGTTTCACTCGGCGGGATCAGTAGTATACCAGGTCAGGTTGATACAGAAGGAAAGGGAAAATACAATAATGTCAAAAGTTTGAGGTCGAGAGATCCCTTCACACTGACAAACTGAAGGGGAGAAGTTTGGCAAGCTCATAGGGAACCAAACATGTCCACGGACTTTCGGTGTAATGCGCAGCCCTACGTATACGACCTTCCTAAACGGCAGACAGGCCTATAGGCGCACAGGTGCACATGCAGAAAAGAAAAGAAATACCACAGAGAGCTAAACACAGAAACATGTCCTCCCGGTAGGGTACGTAGAGCCTAAAGGTGATGGAGACTCAGTATAACTGTGACGATGAGAACCAAGCACATGTCCATGAGCATGTGTCCCGATCCTCCAAATCACCATGATAGGGAGAGCTTAGAGCATCCAATGTCAATAACCCACAAGTTCATAGTGGTTGTCCGAACCAAAAACTTTAATGACATAGAAGGGGGACAGAATGTTCTTTTCCACAGTGCAGTGCCGTCCAATACACATTGTATAGATATCCAAACATCAGAATTCTTCCAATGTACAAACAGAGATAGGGTTAGGAGATACCACAGGGAGCAGTAAAAGATGGCAACATGTTAGAGAAAGTGGTTAAGAGGAGAGGCTCGTCACCCATCCTCAGGGTCCACCACGTACCAGATTCCCAATTTCAGAAAGCAAAGCATGTGTCTTGCTGTGAACAGATCAATCTGATAGGTACTCTATAGCAATGCAACCAAAGCTGCTCTCACAGGAGTGGTGATGGGCACACTGGACCTTCTTGGTCTCCGGGTAGGCTAGCCGGGATACATGCAGCATTAACCATGGAGTGTCCTGGCCCAAGGCACAGGCTGAATTTAATCAGGAGGAACTGATCAGACAACTTCAGAATGTAGGCCATTAAGCTGGACATGTGGCCTGTCCCCTACAAACAAGGAAATGTCACCACCACCGGAGACAGCCACCTAACGGTGAGGAGATATTTTGGGTTCTGAAGGAGTAAGAAAATACAGCAACACATTCTTGTCGTCCTTTGGAACCCAACCTATCTCTCCTCCATGTTGCTGTCTCTTATTTGTGGTGACAGGGATTTGTGAAGACAGACAGACCAGTCATCTGGTTCAATGGTCCACATCCTGAAGGTGTCTGATAACTCCCTCGTGCTCAAATTCAGGCTGAACGTCTCCAGGAAGAACACGGTGTAGTCAATGCTGTGTGCTTCTGGCATAGCCCAGTTGGTGGCCCAGAATGTCCAGTGTGACATGTGGCCTCTTCCCGTGGTGCTGCTGACTCTGGTTCTCTGCAGGATGGAATTGAGAGCAGCAAGACTGAAGGTCTCTGGAAACGGGGGTGTGATCTAGGCAGGCATTGGTCTCCTGAGGGGTTTATCACAACTGGAGCTGAAGGGCAAGAAACTCTCTCCTCCAATGGGTCTCTTGCAGTAAAAATCATCGAGAATGGCTTGGGATTGTGATGTGGATTCTCAGCAAAGTGTCTCTCCCGTGCTCTCTTTGGGCTTTAACTTGATGTGCTGCTTTAGATTTCCTTTCATCCAGTGGAAAAAGAAGGGGTTTTAGGATGAAGTTTCAGGATGGGGTTTTCATTCACAGAGGCCTCTCTTTTCTTAGTTTCTGCAGTCTTTGGCATCTGAGAGAGGAAGAGTGAGAGAAATCAAATGTGAGTCTTGGTCAGATGCTACTGGTGGCTGAGCCTGGAGGGGTGGTGGCCAGGTGACAGAGGGCAGGAGCAAGCTGAAGGCCTCTCCAGAGGAGCAGCTGCAGGGGGAGCTGCACCCAGGCAGAGGGGGAGTTGAGAGCCCCAAGTCAGAAGTCATACCTTCACGAAACCGATAGGCAGCCTGTGTTGGAGGATGCAGGGGCCCCTGGGCTCCCCCAGCAGGGGGCTAGTGATGTCCCAGCTCAAAGCTGCTGTGAGCTTTTGCCAGATCCCAACTACCTCCTCCTCTGCAGCCACTTCCCCCTTGAGCCCCTCCATCAGAAGCCAAGTGATGGCTTGCCGACGCCTCCCGGGGAGGTGGGCACCTAGCACGCACCACGCGCGTTCCGAGACAGGCTGCTGCAGGAAGCAGGGGACCCGTGGCAGCCAAACACATCCCCTTTTCACCCTTGTCCCAGTCTTCTGAAAAGGAGGCCAGGCTTTGGAATGAGTCCTAGATTGGGAGAGCCCACAGGGGCCTATGAGTATCTCCAACTTCTTTTCTGCCCTGTGCAGAGGAGGAGCTGTGGCCCCAGGGGCTAAGGACCCCCGAAAGCCATGTGACCTGTGACTGAAAAGCCTGGGCTGAAAGCCAGGCTCAGGCCCTGTGCAAACCTGTGGTGGGGAGGGAGAGGACAGCCCCTGATCTGCAGGTGTGGGCAGGCAGTAGATACTGATGGTCACTTTTGGCCTCCCAGGAACAAGCCCAAAGGTGCTGAGGGAAGAGCCCGGGGAGGAGAAACCCCAAGGGGAATTCACAAAGGACAGCCTGGGTGTTATCAGGGACACTTCATTTTCCCTCAGGGACAACAAGGGTCTCTGAATGTTATCTCACACAGGATAGACCTTGGGGCATTTGTAGGAATAGTCTGAGTAGGTATAAGCTTCAGCAAAGTGTAAAGGGCACATGGAGAAGGATTCATGTTTGCTTTCTAGATTCTCATCCCTTCTTTCCCCAACTTTCCATAAGCGTAGAGCCTCTCATGGATTCCAGGGGTGTTCTGATGGGCCTGCAAATGGATAGATAGGAGAAGGAGTCCTGAGATTGTTTCCTGAGATGTTGTATAACGACACCATAGGATTCTTTTCTTTCAATCTGTCGTGGACCTGTCGGGGAGCTGGCAAGTCCTCGTAGTGACTTTGTGAACCATGGTTTTGATTGCCACAGGAAGCAAGAAAGCTGAAATTCCTCAACCTCGATCAGGGAAGGGATCATGTTTTAGACACTGGGTTTCCAGGCAATATTCCTTCCTCATTGTATCGTGTATGATAGGGGCTGAGGAGAAGCTTGACCCACCAGCTGGGTCCCAGGTGAGGGTTCTGTGTCCACCTAGCTCAGATTTCCTGAACGTCCCAAGAGGAGAGTGCATGTGGCAGTGACTCATTGAGACCTCGGACCTGGGAGGAGGAGGCTTGGAATTGGAGAAGCAGGGAAGGAGGGCAAGGAAGCCAAGAAAGCGTGTGGTTTCTGGCAGAGCTCTAAGTGTTTGATGGGTGTAATAATGCTGCTCTGCTGAGGAGGGCCGTGGGGCCTGCTTCGCCATGGGCGTGGAGAGAGGGGAGAGGGAATCCCAGGACAGCCCCAGCAGGAACACAGCAGAGTTGAGCTGCATCCCGGTGATGGAGACCAAGGGCCGGCAGGGTGGCAGCCCCCATGCGAAACCGGGGAAGCACCAGCTGTGGGAATGGCCGAAGGAGGGAGAGCAAGAGAAGAGACAGTGTGTGTTTGGTCGGGGGTGTTGGAGGGGTGGAGCTCTAATCAGCAGGAGAACAGTAGGAGTCCATGCCCCAAGCGCCAAAGGCATGATTACCTCTGGGCCCTAAGCTTGAAGACCAGGGAATCTGCATGCCAGTCTCCACTGGCCAAACTACAGTATTCTCTTGGGAATCTTCTGTTTCATGACACGGAGGGCTTTCATGTGGCCATGGATTTGACAGCCATGCTGTCTGTCCCTCAAGTCCTCACCAGCATCACGCTCCAGCTTGGGAGGGTTCTTCATGCACATGGAAGCATCCAAAGCCAGTTCTGCAAGGAAAAGCACATCGACAGGATCCGCTGTGATTCATGATCTTTCTGGACCTCCACCTCCATTGATGTCAAAGAAGGACAGTGGCCAGAATGAGAAAGGCCGTCTGACAGATCACAGGCCCGTGGACACAGTTTGATTACTTCCGGTTTTGGCTCTCTCTCTCATACTCAAGTAAGGCTCACTGGGCCAGGAGGCCAACAGGTTCCCAATGGACAAAAGTGAAAGCACGAGAAACGATCGGTAAAAAGAAACAGTTCTGGGAAAGAGAAGTTTCCACACACAAGGAAATTGTGCTGGAAAGAGGCTGTACTCTTGTCGAGAAGAGACTGTAGAGCGCAGCAAAGTCTAGGTTGCAGGGAAGCCTTTCGGGGTCAACCAGGGAAGAGCACACTGGGGAATGCATACAACATGCATCAACATGGCCAGCGTTTCATACCTGTGCACTACGTATAATATACACACCGAATAGACAACATGTGTGTGACCTAAGATAGAAATGTCTGTGTCTGTATGTATATATGTATGTATAAGGGAGTCAGTGATTAATGAGGGATTTGCGGACAGGCCCAGAGCATTCTACCCCCGCTCTGCTCAGCTGCATCGAGTAAAAGAAAAGACACGGAATCCAAAAGAACGAGAAAAGCAGTGGTGAGAAACAGGTGACCATGGACATGTTCCATGGGGGAGTCTGTGGGAACAAGTCAGAGTAAAAGCATCTGCCCCAGCGTGTAATTGTGTATTCACCCCCAGCTGATAGGATGAAACCTAATCCCCCAGTGTGATGGTATGATGGGGTGAGCCTTTGGGAGGCAGCTCCTCCCCTAGAAGGGATTCGCGCCCTATAAAAGAGACCTCACAGGGTTCCGTCGCCTCTCTGCACTGTGAGGACAGAGCCAGAAGGCAGCCACCTCTGAGCCAGGAAGGCAGTGTCACCAGGCCCCGAATGTGTCCCTGTTTGATGGTGGTTCTGGCGCGCCTCCGGAACGGTGAGATACCGATTTCTGTTGTTAAGAAGTCAGCCTGTCTGAGGCATTTTTGTTATTATAAGCAGAGCGGACCAAGGAGCTGGCATGGAGCTTTTTTTCTTGCTCAGGCCTCCATGGGACGTGAGCCACAGAGAGAGGGAGGGGGCCAGCGGGTCGGGGCAGGACGGTGGGCGCCAAGGAGAAGTGACAGGCCGCAGGGAGAAGACAGTAAGGAGGGTGAGTGCTAAGGCCCTGGTCCGCGCTGGGCTTCCCCGAGCACTCACTGAGCTCTTTCTCCAGGGCCCTCCCTGGTGCCACAGTGCTGCTACTGATGTGGCCTCCCCCTGGGAACGGCATCTCCTCAATTCTCAGGGAGGTCAGCTCCTGACCGAGGAGCCCCAAGGCACCCCAGGCTCCAGGAAGGGACTCTGAGTGCTGGTGGGGAAGGAAGACAGGATGCAGAGGAGGGTGGAAACGCTCAGTCTTCAGGACATCTGAGCAGAGGTGGATCCTGAGGAGCAGGAGGCTGGGCATGAGGCCCCGGAGATGAAGGGAGCAGATGGACGAGATGGAGGACCCGAAGAGAGAGTGACCTGTATACTTCATGGGGTAAAGTGGACCCTTCTCAGCTTAGAAAAGGAAAAAACAAAAATCAGTAGTACGCGGTGTTGCGAGGCCAGTATTTCTACAGTGTCTGTGAGCACCGAACAGGGCAGATGGGCTTGACGATGCTGAAGGAGAGAAAACTGGGCGCATGAGCCTTTCTGAGAAAGGCAGGCAGGATGGGGTCCGGGGATAGTAGATCTGCCTCAAACTGCTCTTCCCCACATGAAACAATGCCCTGACACCATTTCCAAGAGTTGAAACCCCACAGGCATCTGAGGATTCGATGTGACAAATTCATACATATTGTCATGCAATTTTGTTGCATCAGGGCCCCTATGAATTGTATTTCATGTTCCCAAGAACAATGAGACGGAGACCCCATTTTTTGTGGTTTTCAGTAAGCGGACTGAAGGGAAAATGCATGAGAAGAGGCGGAAGTTGGCCAGTTATACAGCCAGGAAGTGGCAAGGCCAGTACCTGGTTCAGAGCTGATACTGAACACCAGGCTCTTGCTCACCTTGCTGTATTGCAGCATCGTGGGGGCTCAACCTCATCCCATTGCTACCTGTAGCCACAAGTCTGTGATGACCAACACAGGGCCTAGAGCTTCCTAGTCACCTTCCCTCTCACCTCGGAGCAGTGGCGGTTGGTCCCCAGAACCCATGTTGGTGCCCAGGCTCCCGATGGCAGAGGAGAGGCTGAGCCTGGCTCTGTTGTCACCACGGTCCAAATGCTGGTCCAGCTGCAGTTGCAGGGAATCAGCCACCGGGGTGCTTGGCTGTGTCTGTGCCCCGGAACTTTGCACCTGTGCTCTTGGGAAAGTCAAGTTTCCACTGGATGGCCCTTGGTGACAGGGAGACTGCATCGGAGCTGAAGCGAGAAGAGATTTCAATGGGATCCATCCCAGGGCTCCTTAGCTGAGTGCTCTCAGAACACCCATGTCTGATGCCCCCGCCCCTCTGTGAGACCACCCTGGGAGCAGGTACAAAGGCAGGCATCATGGCTATGAAGGAGATGTCCCCATTGTCTCTGAGCCTGTGGATGCTGTGTTGGCAGGTGACCAGGCTGCAGAGTCCCTGAGGTGAAAATCACCCCCTGACTCCGCAGGGCCTTCGGATGGGCCCAGTAGCTCATGCCTATCATTCTGTTCATAGTAACCTTGGTGTGAGAGCCTAGAGAGAAGTTCCTGGAGAGTTCTCAGGGCTTGGGAGAAGGAGTTGTCCATGTGTAGTGGCAACAAAGAACGGGGGAAGAAGTTCAGCCTCGAGGCTTCAGGTACCCCTAGAAGAGGGAGTTGCGGAAAGGTAGCACGGGCCAACTTATGGGGCCTTTTCCCAGCTCTGAAGCCTTTTGAAGCTTCTCATCTGCAATTTCTGTCTGCCCTTCCGTCCGTCCACTCATCTGGATTCTATTGCCCCTTGGAGAATGCTAAATAACCGTGTGTTTCATTTGTGCCTCCCAAATTGCTGTAATGCTGAGGATGCCTGGTCTCTTTGGCCCTCGGGGAGGACGGGGAAACTCGGGAGAAGGTAGTCCTAGGGCGGAAAGGCTGTTACTGTCCACGTAAGGTTGAGGGACAAAACATTTCTTAGGCAGTTTCACTGTACCATATTGATCCAATAAGGAACATCATGGACTCCTTGCTGGCCCTAGCACATGTTTTGTTCAGCAGAGAAAGTCTCCTAACAGGGCCAATTTTTCTCCCAGAAGGGAGGTCCAGAAAATAGCCTGAGCGGGAAGAGACGGGAAGTGGATTTTGGCCTGCGCCCCTGTGTGAGCGTGGCCGGAAGGGGGTCACACTCAGCAGGCTCCACGTTTCTGAAGATCCTGGAGAGGGAAACAACTCTTTGCTTTGCCCCTGAATGATGCCCGTAGCCACGTAAGGTGCACAGGCTGCTGCTCATTTAGAGGGCATTATGCCACCAAGAGTGGACACGTGACAGAAACCGTATCCAAGCTGGGAAAATATCACTGATGCTGCACAGAGGGTGAAAAGCCCACCATCCACGGGGGAGGAAAAGCGGGACTAGAGCTTTGGCTTCACTGAATCCATGGGACAGGGGACAGACAGGACTGGGTGCTCAGGATCTTCCATGTAAATGCTCCAGAGGAAGGCCAACACCCGGGGAGAATGAAATTTGAGCTCAGCAGAAACAGCACAGACGCTGCCCATAGGGAGCAGCCGCATAGCAGTGTGGAGACCAGAGAGCTTGCAAGAAGATACACAGGACGTACAAGTGGCCATAGAATTTCTTGGGTCTAAAAAGTCTCTTCTTGGAAATAAGAGGCCTGTTACCAAGATGCCTCCAGGTGAGAGAGCGGTGGCTGAGGTTTTGTCCCTTTCTCTCCATTTCTCCTCTCTCACCTTACTTGGTCCCAACAGCCTGCTGCTTGTGAGGGGGCAGGTGACACAGGAACAGTGTGGGACAGAAGGAAAGGAAACTTGTCTGACCCACATGATGCCTTTTCTTCTGAAGTAGGCTCCACATCCAGTGTGGATCAGAACGTGGGGCTTGAACTCAGAACCCTGAGAGGAGGACCTGAGCGCAGATCAAGAGCTGGAGGCTTAACCCCCGGGTGTCCCAGTGTTTTGAAAATAAAATCCAAGAGCATATTCAAACCAGTATGGGTCTACAGGGCCTGTTGGCAGGGATGCATCTCTCAGCCTATTTATGTTGCTGTATACAGAGAAGACAGGCTTCCTGGGACCCTCCCTTCCCAGGAAGTTTGTGCCCCTCACAATGGGGTTACTTACCATCTACATCCAGACCCTCGAAGGTTTCCTCCTTGTCACGTGTAGATGAGGCACTTGTACAAGGCCTCCAGGTGTCTGGCAGGTGATGGCCAATTGAAGAAGTCAAATGACATTCATCCAGAGAGTCCTGTGGGACGTCATTCTCTTCTACCACGGGCAGCTCCGTGCAGAGCCTCGAGTTACAGGGAGGACTGGAGATGCAACAGGAAGGCTGAGTCAACATGGAGTCCCAGTGGTTTAGGGCAGCGGGGAGGACGGTGTGGTCACAGAGAACAAACGGGAAGTCCCCATCAGGGGAGAGGAGCCATTCTGCCTCCCTCTGGGGAAGGGTGTGGATGAAGCAGGGATAGATCAGGGAAGGAGAGAGGGAACCAGAGCAAGAGGTGGTCAGAGCATGGCCAAAATGGGAGTTTAAAGGAAGAGAGTCTGAACCTCCCCAGTGCACCACCGTCCCAAAACAAACAGCACACTCAGAAAACAAGAAAAGCAGCACCAGCACTTTGGCCTACGTCTTGTTGAAATTTGCAGAAAGGAGCAAGACCACCCCAGGCTATGGCAGCATTGGAGATTCCTAGAATGCTTGTGTGTCCCACGAATTTTATTTTTTTTCTAAACAGTTGTCTTGCCATGAATTCCTACCCACGTCATAATGCAAAAGCAGCAGAGGTAGATGGCATCTTTGGCCTGATTTGGATCAAAGCGTGACCGTGAGAAGGCAAGAAGTCCAGTGTGCTTAATATACTTGCATCAGGGGACTGCAGACTCCAGGCTTGGGAGGGATTGAGAAAGGGGCTTATAGTAGTGCCCCAGAAAAGCAGAAACCATTGCTAATGGCCCGTTTTGTGCATGTGAGAATGGGTGAGAGAGGCATATTTAGCAATTTCTAGATTTGCCTAGATCACCAGATGTCACCATTGAATTAAAGCCCATGAATCTTCAGAGTTACCTGGGGCATATCGGGTCTTGGTCTTCTACCTCCAAAAGATCATTGTGATTTTCTACAACTAAAGAGAGACAGGGCCAGTCACATTAAACGGAATGGCATCGGTACGTTAAAATAAAATATCCGCTGCAGCTAACACTCGGGCATAATTTTCCTTAATGTGCAGAGGGTAGTGTGAGAGAAACCCTCCAGGAGGCCTCCGGGAGTGCCTTGGTAATGTGTCACGGTTTGCTTTCCTTAGGCCTCGGGCACGAGCTCCCTGATGTGGTGGGGCCACATGGAAAGAGTCTGTGTAGAGTGAAACGTGTGTTTTACCATGGATTCTGGGGGAGAGCTTGTCTGAGTTTTAAAAACGTACTGCGTCCTTCTCACCTTACCTTATCTCATGAGATGCTCTAGGTGTGATGGTTGAAAGGCATTTAGACATAGAGACCAGACTGATGGATTGAATCTGCAAACCCTCAAATCAAGAGGAATCTTGTGTGTACAATTCCTTCGAGTACACAGACGTGGGAGCCATGCATGGGGAGGGGGAATGGCCGGGCTCAGCCTTGCTCAGGGAACCATTCAAGCAAGCTGATGGCAGAGGTGTGGATGTCCTGATACGGCTGTGATGACTCACTGAATCAGAGCAGTCAAACCAGGGAAACGACAAAGCCAAAGATGCAGGTAAAGCTGACAGCATCTTTGAAAAGGGACAAAGAAAACAAGGTCCATTGTATGGGTATAAAAACGAGAGCCCTGGAGATGAGGAGAGACAGTTAATGGAAATCAGGAGCAAAGACACCTGCGGCGTTGCATCACAAATGAGTGTGGGTTGTGACATCTACCTTGACTCCAATGTCCTAACGTATATCAGAAGGCATAAGCAGAGCCTGGGATGAGGAATGAAGGGCGGGTCTGTGCCTCACGTGATATCTGTGCTGTAAAGACTGGCCTAGCGCCTGACTGGGATCCCTATATCTACCCAACTCCTACACAGCAATGGCACATCTCAGCATAAGCAGAGGTTGGAATAGCAAACATAAGGGGTCAGCGAGGGAGTCGAGTTGGAGCTTTCTCAGCTTGACAACGGAGGACTCACTAGCTACTTCCAGAGCAGAAGAACTGTCCATATCATCGAAGGAGTTTCTGTCAGCCCTCGTAGAGGTCCCATGCAGGTCAGCCAGGTCACGAAAGGCTGAGTGAGTCAAAGAGCATTGATCCAGGGAGTCCCATGGGGGATCCTGCTCTTCCACCTCTGGCAGACACAGACTGGGCCTGGGAGGGTGGGGAGATCAGAACATGAAAACAAGAAAAGGAGACACCCCATAAAACTACGCTTTCAGATGGGAGGCCGAGAAGTAGAGTCATAAGAAAGGAGCACAGCCACTACTCACCGCAGAAACTACCCTGCTGTTTCAGGGACAGAGTATGGCTGCTAGGGGGAAGTACAGATAGCCAGAGAACAGAAGGATCTCAGGGTAGAGGCGACAGATCTAAGCTTCTGAGCATCAAACTCTGAACCATGGTGGAATAGAAGTCGAGGCTCAGAGTATACATCGACCATTTTAAAGGTGGCTTCGACACTTTTGCATAAATTCTGTGGCTGTTACGTTTAGGGACCTAGTGAACACAGGATGCCTTTTCAAAGGCATCCTCAGCCTGGAGCGATCTCGTGTCCTCAGTGCCTCTTTCTCTAAGTACGGTGACGTGATACGACGTGACGTGACATGTTTCCTAGGTATTCTTTTTCTACAGTGTATCCTTAATGCGGTAAGACCGCGGAGGGAGACACAGCTCTGCCTCTCTCTGTGGATTTAGTGAAAGAAGAGAAGAGGGCAATGCTGAGAATCCCACCAACTAGTCAATTCATGCAGGTCAAGTGACTGCAGGTGACTGAAATGGAGGAGTCCAAAAGGAAAGGAGACGTGTAACACAGGGAAGACACACATCATGGTTCAAGGAGAGGGTTTGTGTTTGGAGAAGGGATGAAAGTGATAGGTTTGTCAGTTTCTATTTGTTCCTTAAAATAGTCCTTCAATTCACCACTGAAGGAAGGCAAGGTTCTTCAGAATTACCTGGGGCCTAGGGGGTCTTGGTCCTCTTCCTCAAAAAGATCATTAGGACTTCCTAGAAATGCAGACAGACAGGGCCAGTCACTTTGCACAGATCACCACTTGTACATTAAAACCAAGCATCGACTACAACTACCATATGGGGAGAATAATCCTTAGCGGGGCAGAGGAAGGCATGGAAGAAGTCCTCCAGGAGGCCTCAGGGAGTGTCTTGGGAATTTGCCACAGCGTGCGTTCCGCAGCCTTCGGGCCCGAGCTCCCCGTAGTGGTCAGGCCACAGACAAAGGGTCTCTGTACAGAGTGACACATGTGTTTTCCTACAGGTACTGGGGAACAGCCTCCCTCGATTCTAAAACCTTATTGCAAACTTCTCTCATTACCTCACCCCATGAGATACTCTAGGTGTGATGGTTTAAGGACATTTAGACAGAGACCAGACTGACGGATCAAATCTGCAAACCCACAAGCCGAACGGAATCTTTTGTGTACAATCCTTTGCGCTCCACAGACATAGGAGCCGTGCACGGGGAGAGGCAAAGCCCAGGCTCCGCTTTACTCACGGGAAGCATCAAGCCAGCTGATGGCAGAGGTGTTGATGGCCTCATACAGCAACGTTGACTCCGTGAAGACAGCCAACACAGAGCACACAGACAGTGGGGATGAGAGCAGTCAAACCAGGGAAAGGACAAATCCCCAGACCTAGGAAAGGCTGATGGCATCTCTGGACGGGCACGACAATTCAAGGGACATTGTATGGGAATGAAAAGGAGAGCATGGCAGATGAGGAGAGACATTTAATGGAAATGAGGAACGAAGACAGACACCTCAGCTTACGCAGCCGAAGGGAGTGTGAGTTGTCACATCTGCCTTGATTGCAATGTCCTAACTTCTGTCAGAAGCCCTAAGCAGGGCCTGGGATGAGGATCAAAGGGCAGGTGCATTTCTCAGCTGAGGTCTTTGCTGAAAAGGGTATCCCAGAGCCTGACTCTGATCCCCATGTCTACCGGGCTCCTACACAGCGGTGACACCTGTCAGCATAAGCGGAGGCTGGGATAGCAAACCTAGTGGGTCGGCCTGGTGGTCGATTTGGGGCTTTGTCAGCTGCACCATGGTGGACTCACTAGCTACTGCCAGAGCAGAAGAGTTGTCAATGTCATCAAATGAGTTTATGCCAGCCCTCGTAGAGGTCCCTTGCAGGTCAGCCAGGTCAGGAAGGGCCGAGTAAGTCAGATAGCCTCCATCCAGTGAGTCTCCTTGGGCGTCCTGCTCTTCCACCTCTGGAAGCTTTCTGCTGGGCCTGGGAGGGTTGGAAGATCTGACCGTGAAATCAAGGAAAGGAGACACCCCAGTATCCTACCGCTGTTAATGGGAGGCCGAGTAGTAGAGTCGTGAGAAAGGAACGCCTCCCCGCAGAAACTACCCTCCTGTTTCAGGGGCAGGGTATGACTGCTAGGGGGATGTACATATAGCCAGACAACAGAAGGGTCTCAGGGTAGAGGCTACAGATCTAAGCTTCTGAGTAACAAACTGAAGGATGGTAGAATAGAAGTCGTGGCTCAGAGTATGCATCGAGGGTTTGAAAGGTGGCTTCGACACTTTTGCATAAATTTTGTGGCTGTTACCTTCAGGGACCTAGTGAACCCAGGATGCCTTTTCAAATGCATCCTCAGCCTCGAGCGATCTTGTGACCTCAGTGCCTCTTTCTCTAACTACTGTGACGTGACGTGACGTGACGTGATATGTTTCCTAGGTATTCTTTTTCTACAGTGTATCCTCAATGTGGTAAGACCGAGGAGGGAGACACAGCTCTGCCTCTCTCTGTGGATTTAGTAAAAGAAGAGAAGAGGGCAATGCTGAGAATCCCACTGACTAGTCAATTCATGCAGGTCAAATGACTGCAGGTGTCTGAAATGGAGGAGTCCATTAATGAACGGAGACGTGTAACACAGGGAAGACACACGTCGTGGTTCAACGAGATGATTTGTGATTGGAGGAGGGATGAAAGAGATAGGTTTGTCAGTTTCTAATTGTTCCTTGAAATACAGTCCTTCAATTCACCCCTAAAAGAAGCCAAGTTTCTTCAGAGTTACCTGCGGCATAGTGGGTCTTGGCCTTCTTCCTCCTCATGATTCAGTTGATATTCTGGAAAGAAATACAGTCAGCACCAGTGAGTAATAAGATCCCCTCTTTCCATTAGTAATCCAGTGTCTGATGCAATCCAGGTATTCAGGTATGCATAATGTGGGGACAGATTTAGTGAAAGTAATATTGGAAGGTGCCCTCCCGCATTCCCTTGTGGTTACTGCCTGGATTTCGGAGACTGAGCCATTGTGTACGAGATCATCATGACAGTGTCCCCCGTTGGAAATCGGTGTACACACTTTAACTTCTCTGTCCTCACAGATTCTGGGAAGTAAGCCTCCCTCTGTCCTACCAGGAGTACTGCAGTATTCAGCCTCTCTCATCAGAGGCCGAGTTGCGGAAGCCTTCGTGGCACTTTTACACTGAGCCTGAAGAGATGGAAGGCAACTACAAACCCTCAACTTCATGTGAGTCTTTGGGGCTGCACAGAATGTTGCCCCAGTTCATGTGGGGTTGGGGGGAATGCTAAGGCTCAGCTGTGCTTCTGGAAACACACGAACACGGTATCAGTGGAAGTGCTTGTGGTGGGTTTTTGGAGAACCGTTTTGGAAGGCAAGCCATCCTAAAGGACTAGAGAATGGGGCTGAGAAGAGCAAAACCAGTTAACCTTGGACAAGAATGGCAATTGACTGCTTCAGGCTTGGGTTCCTCAAGGACCTGGCTCAGAGATGAAATGGACAGGTTATTAAAGGTGAGAAAAGAAATTTCATCCAAATGAGGTCTGACAGATACCTTCTCTTGTCCTCTTGCTGAGGTGAGTTGAGTGTGTGGTGCCTGACGTGGGCCCCGGGACCCGATGGAGAAGCCAGGGAGACATGGGCATGCCCTGGGAGTAGGAAGAGAGCAACGTCCCCAGACCCACCTGATGTCTGGGCTTAAAACTCAGTTCTAGAGCCCAGCTAAGGGCAGTATGTCTCTCCCAGGCCTGCCCACAGGGATGACCTCTCTGGGCACAGCAGAGGTCCGGGGTACAAAGAATAGGTGATCTGTGTGGGAGTCGTGTTCAGTTGGAGCTTTATCACCTTGACAATGGAGTACTCACTGGCCACTTGCAGAGAGGAACAGACTTGTGGGTTCTCCGGTGAGAAGATGGCGGAGCTCCTGTAAGGCCAGTAGGAGTCAGACATGTCGGGAAGCACTGAGTATGTCAGGTAGCGTTCATCCGGAGTGTCCCGTGAGGTGTCCTGCTCTAGCAGCTGTGTGGTGAGCCTGCAGGGTGGGGAAAACTGAACATTAACCTCAGAGGGATCTGAATGCTATGTCCTGTCTGGCTTTGACAGAAAGCAGAAGGGAGTGGTCCGGAAAGCAGAGAGGTTGAGCCATGAAAGAGAGAGAGAGAAATCTTCTTGTGTTTGTGCGACAAGGTGTGATTGTCACAGGGGTAGCAGATAGGAAGGACAATAAGTGCTCGCTATACAAGCCACCAAACTTGTGAAGAGACTGAATGATCTCTGTGCCGTCCAGCCATGACTCACTACGTACAGAGTCCCAGCATGGCGGCTTTCCCAACCCTTCATTCAAATGGCTTTGAGTTCGGCACGTAGTGGCCAAGCGGCGGCTGCTCCGGGGGTTAGGAGGCCGTCCCCGGGACCTCGGGCCGCAAAGGCCTCTTTCTCTCAATATTGTGGCGCGATAGAGGATGTTGTCTCGTGGCTATGATATTTTCATGCTATGCACACATGTCAGCATGCTAAATCGAACAGGCAGAAAGTAGACATGCAGGTCTGTCTAGAGCACAAAGTGGAGAATGAGTGAGGACAGTGAACCCTCTGACGTATTAGTTCTGACTTCGGGTTCCTCAACTAGAGAAGTACTTCAGAAACTGGGAGCAATCCAAGTAACACAATGAAGACCGAAAACGTGGTGAAAACGGATCATTTCTCATTGACCCAATGGGTAAGAGAGCTCTCTCTATCGAGCACTTTCTGCTTTTCCCTGGTTGCCACTTTGGAATTCATAGCCCCTAAGTATTCAGAATTACCTAGGGGCAACGGAGTCCTGGCCTTTCAGCCCCTCCTGATCCATTTGGTTGTCTGCAAATAAACAGAGAGGAGTTACAGTTAGAAGATTCCCCTTCACAGATGCCCACTCCTATGTCCCATGTAGCTCAGGGCAGAGCGACAAGCAGCGTAATTACAGGCAAGTGTGAGACAAATCATCCCACAGAGCTTAGGTAGGGCCCTGTCCACTGAGATTGCTCTCTTGAGTCATTCGACAAATGTCCCTGACGTGCCAGGCCATCCTCACAGCATCCTGTCTTGAGTCTGTGCAAACAACAAACCGATTCTTCTTCCCTGAGATTGTGGGGGAAGCAGTCCCTGGCTGCTTCCTAGAGGGTTGTTGCGGTTTTTAGGCTTTTTCCACCTGAAATGCTGTAGGTCAGTGGTTTAACGGAATCAGCCATTGAGATTAAAGGAATGAATGAAATCTATCCAGCATCAAACCAGAATAATCTTCCAAGCTGCAAAGAAACGGGCTGTGTATGGGGTAGGGAAGTTTCAGGACCCTGCCTTGCTTCAGAGAAACATACACTGTACGATACTCAGTGTTGTTTCTTCTTCTCCTGCTTCTTCTTCTTCGTCATCGCTGTCGTCGTCGTCCCCCTCGTGGTCGTAATTTTCTGTAAAGAAATCCAGAATTGTCCCTTCAGCTATTTCCCACATCACTGCTCTAAGCCCTGCGGCTCCAATGGCCCGAGAGACAGAAGTGACTTTGCACAACTAGGGAGTCTTCTGAGTTGAGGGCAGTGTCATTAGGAATTGCTGTGACCTGGGTTTCTGATCCATCAGAAAGGTGTCTCTGATTTGGAGGATCAGCACCACTGAACCTGGGCAACTATTTCTACGGTCTCTTGTTGTCCATATCAGGGGATGCTCGTCCAGGGTCAGTCTTGACTTCGGCAAATCGTGTCGTGCAGCATGCCCCCAGTCCCACCGCACGCACAGACTCTGTGCATTCACGGCTGTCACACGGAGCCTCTTCCTTGTCTTCATGACAGGACCACCCCCTGTCCCCCATCCCTCCACCGGGGATTTCATGGATAGCCATGTGGGCTTTGGTGTCTTCAAGGGGACTCTGTCTATGAAAAGTGTTCCAGTCTCAACTGGGTTCCCACCTCCAAGTCCTACTGCATCCAGTACCTCATCCAACTCCACACTGTCAGGGCCTTTCTTTTAGGTGTGAAGTGCGTTCAGTAATTTTCCCATCTGGTGACTACAGTGGCAACAAGTTTGTTTGAAGTACATACCAGATGAGGGAACAGCTATGGAGAAAGGAAAACTCACTCTCTCCCCTAGGCTTAATACAGACCGGGCTGAGTCTGGGAAGCTCCCACTTCTGCAGGGATCCTTGCAGGCTAACAAGGATCCCTCCTGTCACATTCCCCTTTCCGGGCTCTAACACTGGCCGATGCTTCCTCCTACCCGAAAGGCTGTGTCCCCTCAGGGAGGCAGCAGACAGGTGGACCAGGGCGACGTGCCCCCCCGAGCATTGCTCCTCTCTGCTACCACCTCCCAGTCCTGGTCCTCTCAGGGCCCCACGTGCGATGGGGAACCCAGGACAGCCGCTGCCAAGAGTGTGAGGGCAGGCGGGGCGTCTCTTGGCAGCCCAGGGACTCGGAGCAGCACAGTGCAGTCAGGGGTCTGTGGCCATCTCACCTGGGCTGAGCTTTCGGGCAAGGCACTTGGCCAGCCTGCGTCCCTCAGCCAGTTGCCCTCGCAAGCCCTGCCCTTGGGGATGCTCAGCGCCATCATGGATGAGGAGGGCTTCCAGGTGCTGAACGAGCAGCTGGGAAACCTCTTCCCCTTCCCGCAGCTTCTTATATAAGCGGGTCAGTTCTTTCGCCTGATCTTGAATCAACAGATGACATACCCTAAGTTGGGAGAACACAGAGAATGTTCTAAAATGCAAAGGTGTGAACAATAGATAAGAGCTTTCATAGAGATTTCTAGCAGAATTTCCCAATGAGCCCTCAAAGCTGGATTCTGGCCTGTGTGGTGACGTGTCTGTGGCAGAGAAAGTATAAGGTTAATCCAGCCTTCCTCTGGATCAGAGTGTGCTCCTGTTCATGCCCTGGACATCCCGTGTATCTTTCCTCCTGACCTCCAGAGCTCGCTTCAGAGACATGCCCCTTCAGCTGCTCACTTGGGGCACACGCATTTCCCTGGAAAACTCCCTAGGGGGCAGCGTGCCGTGAATGGACACAGTGCCAGACCCAGAAGCGTGGACAGTTTGGCTGGTGTTAACTGGTGTGCCAGGAGAATGGCAGCGTCCAAAAGACAGCATTTGTGGGAAGAGAGGATGGCAGGCTGTCGTCAGCCAGGGCTGACCATGTGAAAGGTAAAGCAAGTGTTGGTCTCGTAAGATTGTTCATGTGCTCGCTGTGCCAAAGGTCACAAATGGTCCCTTGCCCCTTGAATTTGGTGATGTTGATATCCTTTTTTAAAAAGTTTTTAATTTTTAATTTATTCTTTAGCCTAACAGTCTTCATTATTTTTTCACCACACCCAGTGCTCCATGCAATCCGTGCCCTCTTTAATACCCACCACCTGGTACCGCAACCTCCCACCCCTTCGCCACTTCAATCCCCTCAGATTGAATTCCTTTTTGAAAAAAAAGAGAGAATGAGGCTCTGAGTCACTGGAGTCTATCGTTTACCAATCACTGTGGTCTAAATCGTCTTAGATATGTCTGTATAATGTGCCTGCCATGACGGTTTCTGCCCTTCTCTGGGCCCAGACTTGTTGCTGCCACCAGTCAGAGGGGCCCACGGCATCCCTCCAGCCTCCCACACAGGGCCCTCCTTACCTGAGCTTCTCAGGCAACGTGTCTGCCCGCTTGCCTTTCTCACACAGCACCTTCTCCCCCAGCACGGATTTGATGAGGTCGCTCGACTTTTCACATTCTGAGAAACAGAGATGCCTGCCTCAGTGGAAAGCTGGACATGCTGCTATGCCCGCTGCTTTCAAGGGAGGAGGCAGGCTGCACCCTAGGACAAATAGAACCTGGCAACCGGGCCGTGTGCTGGGAGCTCCACGCCTCATTGCGGAGTGTCCCAACTGCTAGACACTGGATCGCTCCCCGTTTTTGAGGCCAGGAAAGAGCAGTCCCGAGATAGAGAGAGGAGCTCCACTCCATGATTAACTGGTATTTGGCAGAGTCAGAATTCGTATCCCCCGAAAAGCCGCAATCTTGGCCACACTAGCAAGCCTCGCTGCCTCTTCATTGAACACTAAGGAGGGACCTTAAGTCAAGCCCCCAGGATGCCAGGACCAACGGGCATCCCCTGAGCTGGGATTTCTATACTGCACAAGTGTCTCAATGGTAAAGCGTCAGCCAGATACACCAGTGTACACTAGAAGGCAGGAACCCAGAGAGACGTGAAAGGAACATGGCCAAATCCTAATCACATTTATGGAAGTAGAAGCAGTAGAATTATGAACAGAGTTTACATGCTTCCAGGCTTTGCTATGAGTGCTGTACGAGAATTTCCTCAGTATTCATTGTGACTGAGAGAAGTAGACCGCAGGACTTTAGTAGTCTAAGAGACAGGGAAACTGAGGCACAGGAAGATTAGGCAGCAGGGATTTGAATCCAGGCGGACTGACCCAGAGCCCATGCTCTTCATCCCTCTGCTGAGTTACCTCCACCCCAAGCCCTTGGGTGGTAACTGTTTTCCTCATCTTCACAACTGGCTTCCCTCAGTTAGGTTATCAGTTAGGTTTATCAGGAAAGTTGTAGACAAAACTTGGCTTGTCCTTCCATGAAAGGTCATCATCTCTTCACTTTCCTAAAGAGCAGGTTTCAATTCATTCTTTTTGCTGCCTCAGTTGTTTTCAATTCCCTTCTGTATGGAAGGCAGAGTGTGAGCAAATGGCAAAAATTCAGCCTCAGGACTCCTTCCCGTCATTGGGTTGTGCGCGTGCCCCGATCTCTGGGTTCCTTCTGTCTCTGAAGCCCCGTCCTCATGAACAGGCAGCTGAGCTCCCCAATTCAGCCTGCCTGTGGGAGAGGGCCTAGCGCACCCAGTGGCTTGGGCGGTGTCTGGGGCTGGTGTCCCCCTCTCACCCTCATTCTCACTTGGCCAAGCATCTGGTGGCCTCGGCCTGGGCCTGCTGACTTTGGCGCGTCACTGAAGGTTCTCCAGCTCAGGGGTAGAGAGAGGAGGTCGCACAGATTGTCTTATGTTCCCCCAAATGCTGCCAGCCTTACCACCGGGCTTCAGATGTCCTGCGTGGGCTTGGAAGGGAAAAGCATAAGCACGGGTTCCCTCTCACCTGGGGAGTCCCTGTGTGGATGGCGTCCCTCATGGATACCGCAGTTTCGGGGAAGGCAGGCCCCACTTCCTTCTCCTTGACAGCACGTAGTGTCACCCGCTGTAGTCCTCCCTCCTCCCCACGACCCGGGTGCCGCCTTGACCATCAGCATATTTCCTCAGTGCAGCCAGCTCGGTGCTTTGCCGGTGGGACACCCGAGAGCCGAGACCCGATGGAGTTCCTTAGTCCTACGGCAACTGAGATGAAGGACTGCTACAGGACAGACAGGGTCCTCACAAGACCAGTCATCTCTGGGTCTGCCCCAGGAGTCAAGAACTGGGATGGAAACTCTAAGCCACCCTATAGGTCACTGCTAACATGGGGAGGATGCTAACATACTTGTCTTTGGTTTTCCCATCCTCAGCTAACAGAGGGCAAATTCCCACTTCACCTTTCACGGACTGTGGTCAGAATGAAATTTGTGTTGTCACTGGAAATGGGGCAGAGAGCATCTGGAGAGGCTTTGCATTTCTCAGAAGGAGAACACAGAGCTATGGCTTTGGGGACCAAGACTTGGCAGGACTTACTGTATTTCCGCAGTTGGTTGGCCAGGGAGTAGGCCGTCGCTTCGGATACAAGGAATTTTTCCTTGAGGTCTAGGAAGTCCTGGGTGGATTTTTCCAGCTGTGACCGAAGCTGCCAGTTGACTTCCTGGAGGCTGCTTTCTGCCCCTGCCTCGGACAGAGGGCCAGGATGGGCTGCCATGGCGACCCGTGGCAGTAGAGATAGAACTGGGGACCAAAAAGCAGAAACCCAGACTCACGGTGGGTTAAAAACCAGTGACGCCAAGTTGGTTTAATCAGGACTGAGGGGTGAGGTTACAGGAATCCTTTACTTACTGTTGGGAACAATTGGAGCAACAGCCCACAGTACTTGAGAGACAACCAAGGTTCAAGATGCCAGAGGTGGGAGCCAAAGGCACTGCTCGTATCTCCGACTCCAACCGGAATGACCGAGGGAGCACCCAGAATGCCAGCTACTGGTCTGCACCAGCACTAACTGAATAGAATGTCCAGGGTGTCAGTGGAACCTGGGGAGCCCCTGCCTTCCAGTTGCCGAGGGGCCATGCTGATACACAAGGCTGCCTGGTCTCCCGTGAAGGTGACCGCTGATGGGGCCCACCCCTCAGTGGTCACTGTCAGTCGTTGTCTACCCTTGTGCTGATTCCACAGTTTCCCTCTCTTTCCAAAACAGTGTCTCAGCATAGTGCTCATTATTCGTTCCCTTATGTGTGTAGAATAACGTCAGGCAGAAATAGCGTCCCACGGAGTTTTCTTTGTTCTTTTTCTTTCTCTTTAATTCTTGGAGAGAGAAGGGGGGCATGGGTAGAGGGAGAGTATGTGATAAGGGGCTCGGTGTCAGAACCCGTGAGACCTTGACCCGATCCTAAACCAAGAGTCAGATGCTCAACCAAAGGAACTACTCAGGCGCCCTTCGCAACAGGTGTTCTTAGGGGCTCTCCTGAACTCATCCCACTTCTCAACAGCGGTTCAACAGATCTTAAGGCTTTTCTAGTGAGGGAAATGTCTGAAGTCAAAGCCTATCTGGATGTTCTTCTCCAGGTCTTCTCTAGGTTTTTTTCTCTAGCCATTAAAATACAAGAGAAACATGATAGCAGTTTAGCCATCTTTAGTTGCTTTGTATTTGAAAAGGTTTTCAAAGTATTCGGCCTTCCTCCATTTACAATACTTTCTTAGCATGTATGTAGTAAATAAAGCTTTTTTTTACAGCAAAAACTAAACAAAAGAAAGCAGAAAACAACGATGAAAGAGCCCCAGACAGATGAAAATAAAAAGCCCCCAGGAAAACAGCAAACAGAACCCAGACTTAGTGTATGCAATGAATCTTGCAAACTGTTTCTGGGGCCCCTGGGGGCTCATCTGGTTAAGCGACTGCCTTTGGCTCTGGTGGTGATCCCAGAGGCCCGGGACCAAGTGAGGCATCAGGCTCCCAGCTCCATGGGGAGTCCGCTTCTCCCTCTGGCCTTCTCCCCTCTCGTGCTCTTTCTCACTGTCTGTGGCACGCTCCGCTCCCCTCCAATACATAAATAGATAAAGTCTTACAAAAGGAGGAAAAGAAAGGGAAGAAAACGGTTTCCTGTCCCAAGTCTGTCAGTATTCTCCTTACTGCAAGTCTGTGTTAGGTAGACTTGTTTTCCCATTAGGTGCACATTTCATTTCCGTTTCCTTAGCTATTTACCTAAGAGTGGGATTGCTGCGTCATACGGGACCCTGTGTTTAACTTTTTGAGCAACTGCCAGCCTCTTTTCCAAAGCAGAACAGGGACACCCTTTTACATTCCCACCAGGAATATGTAAGAATTCCATTTCTCTACAAGCTTCCCGACACATGTATTGATTGTCTCTTTGCTTGAAGTCATGGTAGTGGGGCTGACGTGGGATCTCACTGTGCTTTAGATGTGTATTTCCCTAGGGACTAATGAAATTGAGCATCTTTTCCTGTGTTCATTGTTGCAATGGTATTGTCCTTTTGAGAAAGTCTACTCAAGCTCCGTTCCCCATTCCTATATTGGCTGTCTTTTTACCAACTGCTGAGTTATAGGAGGGTTCTTTACATGCATTGTAGATAGCAGACCCCACTTTTCACTTCACTTCCTCGATAGTGACCCTTGAACCAAAAAGCTTTTAAGATGATGAATTCTAGTTTATCTGTTTATTTTTGGGTTGCTGGTGTGGTTTTGCAACCAGCTTCCAACCCCAAATCATGAAGATGTAGAAGTCTGTGTTCCTCAACACATGGCTTTTGAAAGAGAGCTTGCCTGCCTTTTAGTAGTTGCTGGACATTATTTAGTAATGCCTGTTGAGTGTTGATTGATATTTCTCTCAATGGATAGTCTTGCGCCTGTTTTCCCACCTGTGGAGCGTGCCAAGGCCTGTAACAGAGATTTTGGAAATGATATCTGTGAACATCCTGGCTTAGATTCAGGGGTGAATCCTGGTTCTGCAGTGGAGCTGGTCTTAAACTCAAGCACATTTGTACAAATTGCTCAGGCCGTTTCGAGCTGAGTCGTTGTTGATCTTTCTGAGGAACACTTGTGTGCTAGTCCAGATCGTGTAGGGCCAGAGTGGACTTTCTCAGTGGCCTCCACACGGAGAAGACTGCCAGGATTGGACCTCGTCAAGACTTTCATCTCGGGTCTACTGGAATGGAAAGTAGACCTGCTTCAGGGTTTTGGGAACGTTGTTCCATGCAAGTTGGTTCCTCTCCTTTTTTTTTTTTTTTTTTCTTTAATGTGTACATGATTTCTTTCTGGAAAAGGGGAAAGGATATTTATTTCCAAACAGCCTGTCTGTTCTTTGTCAGTGGTGTGTCTGTGCTTTTGAAAACGTGTCAAGGAGAATTCCAGGTCAACTATCTTCTATGCAAAAAGTATAGTTCCTGTACAGTATCAGGTGATCATACTTAATATTAGGAACTATCTTGTAACTCAGATGGTATCGTTTCCTGATGAGAAAAAAAAAATACAAAGAACACCAAGCTTCCCAAGATCTTTGTCCCAGGTCCCAGGTCACAGCTGTAGTGAAGTGAGGAGCGAGCATTCGAAACCTTTTCTGGAGGCACCTGTTTGGCTCAGACAGATCAGCATGCAAGTCTTAATCCCTGTTCAAGTCTGGATTTCAGGACTGGAACCCCATGTTGGGTCCTGCTTAAAAAAAAAAAAAGAAAAAAGAAAAAGAAAAGAAAAGAAAAAAGAAACCAGTGTAGCCGGTATCCCATTGGGTTTTCCTATGCTTATGAAGCAATTACCATATGCTATGGTATCTCGTTGTATACTGATTTCTTTCCCTCACGGCTAAAGAGTTGTGTCTCTTCGTGGGCTAGTATTAGAACCAGTGGTACGTCTTGTTTTGTGAAGTTTCATTTCGAGTCTTTTTGCCATTTCTTTTATTCTTTTGATGATCTTCTCAGACTAGATGATACCCAATTCTGGAAAAAAGTCCTTTGTCAGAGAGAAACATGCTTCTATACTGGGCCTTCCATTTATATTCTCTTGAGGTTGAGATGAAGATAAATAAATTCATTTTCGTATCCCCAGAAATGATGCATTGCCTCTTTTGACCTTGCAAATCATATGGTTGATTTTGGGGGGAAATATCAAAACCACTTATTGAGTTTCAGGGTATGAAAGGTTGTTTTTGTATTTTAAAGTGTTTCTACAGGGACGCTGAGATATAATTTCCATGCAGTAAAGTGTATGTAATTAAAGTCCTACGTCTATTAAGTTTGAGCATATATATGCATCACCCCGGTAGTGGAGGCATCTATCGCCCCCACAAGTTTCCTTGTCCTTCTAGCATTTCCTCCCTCCCATTTGCACGTCAGGAAAGCATTGATTGGCTTTCTGTTACAGTAGAATTATTTGCAATTTCTAAGGTTTTCTCTTAACACCATCGTATGCTATGTAAATTATTTTGTTTTGATGTTTTCTGGCTCTGAGGTATTATCAGAGCAAAAGAACATGTCTTCCCATAGTGTTATGTAAGCGACGAGATTACTCTGCGAAACCGCATAGTATTCCATGAGCTGGATATGTCACAATTTGTGGTGGTCATTCCTCTGTGGATGGAGATGAATGACAATTAGAAATAGTCAGTAGCTTTTGGGGAATGTACCGTTTCTTTTTTCATTTGAGTGGAATGGGGGTGGTCTATGGTAGGTATAGGTTTAATATTTTGAAGAATTTCTGGACTGTTAGGGTGCCTGGGTGACTGAGTGAGTTAAGCATCTGACATGGATTCTGGCTCAAGTCATGATCTCATTGGTGGCGAGACAGAGCCCCAGGTAGGGCTCTATGGTCAGTGGGAGTCTACTTGAGCTTCTGTGCCTCTCCCTCTCTCTCTGCCCCTCCCTCCACTCACTTTTAGTCGCTCAGTCTTTAGTCAATCAAAGATACAAAAAAATAAGAATTTCCAAACTATTTCTGCAGTGGTTGTAGAATTTAAAATTCCCATGCGCAGTGTATGAGAAATCATAGCAAGGAGGTGACTTTGCTCCTTGCTATGACTCCTTGCTATGGCTCAGAATGGAGATTCCATTCATTTTTGCCATTTTCATTGACAGATAGTGGTTTAAATTTCCATTTTCCTAATAACTAATGATGTAGGTCGTGCACTATTCTTCCATTTCTTCCATGTGTATTCTTTGCTAAAGTGTTTTTACAAATCTTTGAATCCATTTTATTGTATGTCCTTTTTGAAAGGTTTTATTTATTTATTTGCAAGAGAGGGAAGGGGAGCAAGAGCAGGGCTGTTGGGTAGGGTGAGGAGGCCAGAGGGAGAGGAGAAGCACACACCCTGCTCAGCGGGAAGAGTGATGGAGGGGTCAGGGGTTAGACCCCACGACCCTGAGAGGGTGACCTGAGCCAGAGGCAGCCACTTCACCAACTGAGGCACCCGGGCCTTTTCTTTGACCCGTTTAAAATTGGATTGTTTGTCTTCTTCCTATTGACTTTCTTTTTTAAAAAAAATTAATTAATTTATTTTCAGCATAACCGTATTCATTATTTTTTCACCACACCCAGTGCTCCATGCTATCCGTGCCCTCTATAATACCCACCATCTTGTACCCCGACCTCCCACGCCCCCTGCCCCTTTAAACCCCTCAGATTGTTTTTTAGAGTCCGTAGTCTCTCATGATTCACCTTCCCTTCCAATTTACCCCAACTCCCTTCTCCTCTCTAACTCCCCATGTCCTCCATGCTTTTTGTTATGCTCCACAAATAAGTGAAAAACCATATGATAATTGACTCTCTTTGCTTGACTTTTTTCACTCAGACTTTTGAGCGTTCATTCAGTGTTCTCTTAGGAGACCTTCAGCAGGTACGGAAATTACACCTAGTTTCTCTCTATGTGTGACATGGCTTGGGTTCTCTCACCAATGTCTTCTGAAACACCAATGTTTTAAATTGTGATACAGTCCAGTTGATCAATTTGTTCTTTCATTAGTGAGAATTTTGGTATCATATCTAAGAAAACAATGGCCAGGGCCTCCTGGGTGACTCAGTTGGTGAAGTGTCTGCCTTTGGCTCAGGACATGATTCCAGGGTCTGGGAACCAGCCCTGCATTGGGCTCCTTGTTCAGCAGGGAGCTTGCTCTTCCCTTTCCCAGTGCTTCTACCCTGTTTGTGCTCTCTCACTCTGCTCCATAAATAAATAAAATCTTAAAAAAAAAAAGAAGAAAAAAGGAATAGAAATGCTTCTCAGCAACATCTGGCATTGTCTTTTGTACAGAATCACACTCATTCGTGCAAAATGGTCCCTGGTTTGGCATACATTGCCCTGCAGACTAGTCACATTGATGACCGTTTTATGGGCTTATGAACCGTGCATGTGTCTTCTTTGGGAACATGTGTATCCGAGTCTTATGCTCGCTTTGTATTAGCAGCGTGTTCCTTCTGCCCATTCAGTGAGTTCAAAGTACCCTTATGTCTTGCGTATGGGAGTCCTCATTGGGTATTTATCTGCAAATATTGTCTCTTTATCAGTGTCTTCTCTGTTCCTTTTCTCAGTGGTAATGTTGGATGCAGCAAGGTTGTTCATCTTAAGTTTTCTTGTTACATATTTTACTCTTGCTCCAGTGACAGAACTCTTCACTAAATGCAAAGTCCTGACCATTTTCTGTTGCGTAATCATCTTGAATGATTGCTATGGCTCTTCTCCTTAAGTCTGTGGCCATTTTGAGTTCATGGCTGCGAAAGGGGTGGTTTTCAACAACCACTGTAGGGGAAGTTTGTCCTGATAGGGGCAAGAGAACCGTGAGGTAGCTTGTGGTCCTGAGTTAGTCTCCCCCAGGCCAGGAAAGGGGATGTCACCCTCCTGTACCTCTTCATGGGCATCTGAGTGCCTTTGGGGAGGAGAGTTAGGTGGTCCTAGTGGTCATATTCGGCACTTACACCCCATTCTCTCAGACTGGGTAACTGGGTACAAAGTAGCTCCAGGAGCCCGGGGCGTCCTAGTCAGAGGTGTCTTTAGGAGCACAGACACACTGAGAGCCAGAGAGGATTACATGGAAAGGATAAAAGAGAACCCCGGGGATGTGGTATGGTTTACTATAGGGTCTTCCTTCAGTGGGGTGGGAAATAGGACTCCCACACACCAGCAACTCAGGAAACATGCCCAGAGGAAGTAGGGCAGATGGAAGGCAATTCCCAGAGTTTGATCTATTTTTGCCAACATGAAAATCATGATATGTGCCTGGATATCAAATGTGTATGAAAGGACACATGGCGGGCTCAACTCTTCACCTCAGAGACCTCACGTTGGTGATGGAGACTAGCTAAAAAACAAAAACAAAGACACACAGAGAAAAATCAAAACACAAAAAAAACAAATAAAAGAAATAAATAGGTGCGTGCATCAGGAATCCAGAAATACCCCCGTGCCCCCTTCCCCTCCCAGGAAGGAAAGGATGTGGTCAGGATAATGGGAGGCTCAGTTACTAAAGCGGCTGCCTTTAGCTCAGGTCATGATTGCAGGATCCTGGGATCAAGCCTCACATGGAGACCTTCCTTGGCAGAGAGCCTGCTTCTCTCTCTCTCCCTCGGCCTGACACTCTGCTTACTTGTGCTATCTGTCTGCCAAAAAAGTAAATAAAACCTTTTAAAAAATAAAGACAGGAAGGAAGGAAGGAAGGAAGAAAGACAGTCAGACAGACAGAAAGAAAGAACAAAAGAAAGAATGAAAGAACGAAAGAACGAACGAAAGAAAGAAAGAAAGAAAGAAAGAAAGAATGGGGAAGCTTGGTCCTTGCAGTTCAAGAGCCATTCTGAGCCTGTGGGGAATCCTAATTATTGGTCTGCATTTCCCAAGAGAAACCCAGAGACCCTACCGTTTTACTATTTGCTGGGTTTTCCATGTGCACTCAGAAGTGCACTGGCTGAATAAAGTTGGCACACTAAGAACAGAAGGAGACCAAGAAACAGAATGTTCCCTGGATGCACCACATTATTGTCTGCCCTCACTGCAGTCTCACTGGAAATGGGAAAGGGCAATTGAAATCCCTGGTATTCAACACAGGTTTGGAAAAAAAAAATGGAAGGTTTGGGTTCACAGTTTAAATTACTGTATTCTCAGTTTGAATCTGAAGGCAAGTGCAAACCCTGTTGAACATTTTCTGACTTCTGTGGTAGAGATAAGGGCTAACACAGAAAACAGCTTTACACATCAGAGTAACTTTGGTAACTTAGTATCTTTCCATTGACATGGATTTCTTTCAATCTTC
Organism: Mustela nivalis; assembly: GCF_964662115.1. Lineage (NCBI taxonomy): Eukaryota > Metazoa > Chordata > Mammalia > Carnivora > Mustelidae > Mustela > Mustela nivalis. The sequence continues at coordinate 227,934 of NW_028135641.1, forward strand.
TGATCCCATGGTCTCCTGCTTGAGTCTACACATATTTGTGCAACGAAGATGATGTCAATACCATACGTAAAATCTGTACCCCCGAATGTCACAGTGCTCATACCTAATGGTACATCGGGTCCATTTCTAAGTGCCTGTAGCTACGTTATGGCTGACTCCAAAGGCAGCCCATTGTACCATGTGTAGACTTCTCTCTGGCCCCACCTCCAGGGTCAGCAGTACCTCAGAGCTGTCTCCATTCCTGCGGAAGGATGTAGGTCAGGTAGAGAAATGGAGGGTGGTCTAGGCAACAGGAACAGGAAAGTAGGCCCCTAAGCTGGTTGATTCCAGAGAGGACAATTGCATTGTTGTTGGTTTTGTTTAGAAGTTTTTATTTATTTTTTCATTTCCTTTCAGTGTTCCAAAATTCATTGTTTATGTACCACACCCGGTGCTTCATGCAATACGTAGCCTCCATAATACCCACCGCCAGGCTCACCCAGTGTTTTTAAAAAGCATGTAATTTCCTTATTTGAGAGAGAGTGCTTGAGAGAGCAGGAGTGGTGGCCAGGGGGAGGGTGGGTGAGAAGGACAAGCAGAGTCACCACTGAGCAGGGAGCTCGACATGGGACCTATCCGAGGACCCTGGGATCCTGACCTGAGCCAGAGATTGAACTTAAACAAATGAGCCTCCCAGGTATCACTTGAAATAATTAAAAAAAAATTTGCTGCACTTAACATGCAGCATGTATTAGTTTCATGTCAAATGTTGGTGTTGATTTTTATGTCTTCTTTTTAAGATCTTCTTTCCTCCTTTCTTTCTTTCTTTTTCTCTTTCTTTCTTTGCTTATTGTATATAAGAAGGTTGCTTGGCATTGGGAGAGGGAGAAAGAAGGCAGATAGAAAGAAAGAGTAAGAGAAGGAAAGGAAGAAGGAAGGAAGGAGGGAAGGGAGGATGGAAGGAAAAAAAGAAAGGGAGAAAGAGAAGGGAGAGAGGGAGGAAGAGAGAAAATGAAAAGGTAAGAATGGAAGGAAGGAGGAAGGGAGAGGGGAAGTATGGTGGAAGGGAGAAACAGAAAGAAAAGGACAGAAAGAGAGAGAGAGAGAAAGAGAAAGAAAGAGAGAAAGAAGAAAGAGGAAGTACCCAGGTCAGTTTTCCTTGTGAACATCTAGTGAAGATCCTGTTCGGACAACCCGGAAGCTAGTGAGCCCTGGGAAGGCCCCTCTCTGGCATGCGCTCAAGAGGGTGTATCTGATGTGTGTAGAACTATTTAAGGAACCAAATTTAGAATCCATTGATTAATACGGCCGCATTTCCTAGAAGTGGTCACATCAGCTGTGCAAGCATGGCCATGGGAAATCACCCCCAAAGAGCTCCATGGTGTGCACCTGGGTGGCTCAATGGTTAAGTGTCTGCTTTTGGTTCAGGTCAGGATCTCAGGGTCCTGGGATCGAGCCCCACATCAGCCTCCCTGCTTAGTGGAATGCCTGCTTCTCCTTCTGCCATGCCTCCTGCTTGTGTTCCCTCTCTCGCTGTGTGTCTTTTTCTGTCAAATACATAAACAAAAGTTAAAAGAAGAAAACTCAGAGATAATACATTCTTGTCTGGGTCAGAGCGTGTCATCCTGTGGGAAGCAGGTTCCTGCAGTTAGTGTTGCCGGGATCTCAGGTGCTTTGCTGGTACCTCAGAATTTGACCCTTGAAAATGTGAGTAAACTTGATATTGCGTATGATTTATGATTTGGGGGACCGGTTTAGGAATACACCCCTTTATGTCATTCCCATATTTGTTGGATGTGTTCTTATGGATGAAGTTCTTGCAGTAATTTGCATCGGCCACAGTTAAAGCAGGATAATGTGTGCACAGAGTGACTGGTGGATCATGGATTTTGGGGCCGTGATGGCCAAATCTGTTGCTGAGGTAGCTTCCAAAACCATGTATCATGCCTTTGCATGTGCCTCTTTGCAACTCGAAAAGCCCCAAGGCATATTGGCCTGCTCCTTTGTGGACCTTGCCATCAATTCCCTGGAGGTTCAGGAGCATAAGAGCTCTCAATCTCTTCTTTAAGTTTTGATTTATGTAGTTGACAGTGACAGAGAGAGAGAGAATTGAAGGAGGGGAGCAGCAAGGGAGAGGGAGAAGCAGGCTCCGTGCTGAGCAGGGAGCACAATGCAGGGCTCGATCCCAGGACCCAGGGGTCATGATGTCAGCTGAGGCCAGACGCTTAACTGACTGAGCCGCACAGGCACCCCCTCAGCTCTTACTAAATCCCAAACCTCATCTTTCGTAACTCAGTATCTTGTTTGGTACAATTTCCACAGGCAGGGTCTGCAACTCGGGGGCACTTCTTGGAAAGCAGCAGAGGGAACAGGGTCTGGTGCTCTCACAGGAGAAAGGACTCCTAATCAGCAGACAGATCTGTCACCTGAAAATAAGGCAGAGCGCGCACAGATGTGAGAACCACCAGATAAGGAGATGAAACCATTTATTTTAATAGTTTTCCATCACTTGAAAATGAAAAATAGATCAATGGAAAATATGAACAAGGCCCTATGTATCTTTAAGAGAGGAAAACGACGATGTGTGAAAGGCAGTGTACTGCAAGCGATTGACAGCATTAGAAGATGCAGAGTAAGACTATTGATAGGACCGTATTGACTCTGTAGGTCTCTCTGTAGTATTGCAGTAGGAACTACAGTAAATCATCCATACATGCACACAGGGGCTTTTCCCATGAGGTCTTTACTCGCCTACAGCAGTGTTTTATACTTTTCAGCAAACAAGTCTTACTTCTCCTACAATGAACTGATGCCTGAATATTTTACTGTTTTTGGTGCTACTGTAAGTGGCATTGCTTTCTTAATTTCCTGCTCAGTTTGTTCCGTGGTTGTGCATAGAAACACAAGTGGTTTTTGTATAGCTGCTACCCTGCAACCTTATGGAATGTGTGTATGGACTCTAATATGCTTGTGTGTGGATGCTTTGAAAATTTTCTGTATTTAAGCATGTCCTTTGTAAGTAGAGATGCAGGTTGACCCTTGAAGAATTGCAGGGTTAAGGGTGCTGACCCTCAAAGAGAAAAGCTCTGTGTTTAAGTTTTGACATGCCATGACTGAGGTAGTAAGAGTCACCTCTTACTACCTTACTGAAGACGTAAGGAGATGATTACGTGCTCTTGTGCAAGTCTGTGGACTCTAGACTGTATCCATCAAACAAAGTAAGCAAGAGGAAAGAAATGTTATAAGGACAATCATAAGGAAGAGAACACATTTTTAGAGTAGTATGCTTAGTTGAAAAAAAATGCACCTGTACGTGCACCTGTACTTGCGGTTCCAACCTGCGGTGTAAAAGGTCAACTGTGGTTTTGTTCCTTCCTTCCCACAAGTCTTTTTTCTCACTTTCCATTTTGAAAGATATTCTGGCCGAGTCTAGAATTCTGTCCCTCTGCCTGGGGACACGCCTGCATTTTGCCCGCAGGGAAGAGCAGCGACAGATGCGAGGTCCCCTCAGGCCTGGAGTCTTGGATCAGCACTCATAGGGATAGAAAGAGTAGCGGGAGCCCTTGCTCTTTGCACACCGACTCCTACTGGAAGGAACGCAGTGTCCCCAGAGGCCCCTGTACAGAATGCTCAGGGCTTTGGAGCTGCCCCAAGCAAGAGGCCAGAGGCCATCTCTCCCTCTCACTTTCCCAACTTCTCTTCTCTCTTGCCTTCCACACTCCATGTTGCCAACTCATCCCCCCCATCCTCCTGCTCCTTGTCAGCATTCCAAGGACATGCCTCTCCCTGCCACCAGCATCCCAGGCTGAGGCTGTGGAGCTCTTCTGGGTGGGGAGCTCAGTGCTGTTCCAAGACTTGCCCTCTCGCTGTTTCTCCCATGCTTGCTTGAATCTAAATCAGCTGCCTGTCCCAGACTTCTAAACGTTTTTGCCAACAAGAAAATAGTGGATGGGCATCTGGGTGGCTCAGTGGGTTAAGCCTCTGCCTTCGGCTCAGGTCATGATGTCCGGGTCCTGGGATCGAGTACCACATCAGGCTCTGTGCTCGGCAGGGAGCCTACTTCCTCCTCTCTCTCTCTCTCTCTCTCTCTCTCTCTGCCTGCCTCTCTGCCTACTTGTGATCTCTGTCTCTCAAATAAACAAATAAAATCTTTTAAAAAAAGAAGAGTAAAAAGAAAATAGTGGAGGTTGTGTGTGTGCTTGTGCGTGTGTCTGCGTGTTGCCTTGGAAATCATAAGGTGCTGGATCAGGAATCTGGAGTTCCTCCCTCAGGAATGGATAGGGGAATGATCTTGGTCCTTGCAGATCAAGAGCCATTCTGAGCCCTGAGAGAATTCTAAATGTTGGCTGACACTTCCCAAGATCAACCCAGACGGCCTATACTTTGGGCATTTGTTGGGGTTCCTGTGTGTGGTCAGAAGTCCCCTGGCCAACCAAAGGTGGCACACTAAGTACAGAAGTAGACCAAGAAGGAGAATATTCCCTGGAAGACCACATTACTCTCCTCCCTTACGGCAGTCTCTCTCTGAAAATGGGAAGGGGCACTCAAAAGACCTTGCATTCAGTAGAGGATGGGGAGAAAAAAGTGTATCGTTGGGGTAACAGTTCAAGTTACTGTATCCTTAGACTCTATGTGAGGCCATGTGGAAACGCTACTGAACAGTTTCGTGGGCTATGCCCAAGGGTAGGAGGGGTTAATGGAGACTGCGATTACACAACTCAGTGTAATTGAGCACCGTAATATCTTTTCCTCTTCACATGGTTTTTCTTCCATTTTGTCTGAGGCCAGGCATGAATCTAAACATATGTGTAAGAAGTTCATATCAGAAAAGGTGTACAAAGCCCACAAGCCTTAATTGGGCGGTACTATATCCTCATGGTGCTCTAGGCGGTCTTCAGACTGTACGTAGCCACATCATGGCTGACTGTGAATGCAGTCCCTTTCTGGGTATGTGTGTTCTTGGTGTAGGCTCTCCCCCGCCCCAGCCCACAGGTTAAGCGGTCCCTCTGAGCTGGGTGTGTCTCTGGGGGAAGCATGTTGTTCCAGTAGGTAAGAAGGGGAAATGGGGGGATGGGGATCCAGCAACAAGAAAGCATGCTCATAAGTGGGTGGGTTGTAGAAAGAAAGGAGCATGCTATTTCCTCTAACAATATGCATAGCTCTCTGTCAGAAATCTGGCCCTGATGAAAGAGCAATGCTGGGAGAAACCGGTGTACCCTTTGTC